>NC_037307.1:10140107-10440168 GCF_001040885.1 Strongyloides ratti | reverse complement strand
AAAAGTTATTAAAGATTTCTTTCATCTATTATAAAAAAGAATGCCGGTAAAACACTTCAAAATATTAATGTATTGTATATAGATTATAGGTAATAATAAAAATAAAAAGTTTGAGGTTTATGACCTTGAAATTATGAAAAAGAAGAGATTAGGATTATATTTTGGGGTAATCAAGATAAGAAAATCCATAATGATATATGATGTTTTTATAAACATCTTTTTTAAGAACGTTACTTTTATTAAATGTATATATCATAAATATATATATATAAATAAATTATTAATCTGTTATATATAATAAATAACAGGGGGTAAAACATTTTTAGTGTTTTTCATTGATAAGGTATATATTTATATATAATCATGTTACTACAACTTTTTTTTTTTTTTTTTGTTTTTTATAAGCAACCTATTCTTATTTACATATAAGAGGTTAAAAAATTAGTAGGAAAAAGTATGTCTTATATATAATAATTTTTTTTTAATCATATTTTAACAAAATAACAAAGTTTTTTTTTTTTATATTTTACTTCTTTATACATATATTATGTATGTTGTTATATAATAAAATACCTTCAAAAAGTGAAAATTTATAGTAAATAAAAATGGTACATACATCTTTTGTAATAATAAATAAATTTTATGATTGACATAACTTTTCATCTAACTATTGAGTCTTTTTCCTATATATAATAATAGTTAAAAGTAAAAAGATTCATTCACTGATTTTTGAGATGAATTTTAATGTAATATTTTAAACAGGTTTCAATGTGAAAAATATATAATTATATAATATATATATATATAGTTAAGAGTAAAGTGTATTTTTGTGGGAGGAATAAAGTTTTGTAGAAAAATAAAATTTAAAAATATATATATAATAAAAAAAATGATAAGGAATATAGATAAAATCTTTTATTTTATAAGTATTATAAAAAATTTATTGTCAAAAAATAATTATAAAAAAAAAATAAAATAAATATTATTATAAAAAAAAAATGATTTTATATAAAGATTAAGATTGATGGTAAAAATGTTAAATAAGGAAAATTATTAGTAATTTATTAAAATAAAAGGTTTAAGTTAACAAAAATATTAAAAGACACATTTCACCGACCTTGGCATTGGTGGATGGGCATATCGTGATATATGGAGAAGGGGTAATGGTAAATGAGGACATGACACATATAAAATAAGAAAGGTTCTAATAGTAAGTTTTGTTACAGTGATATAGAAATGAATCTTCAATCACTCTATAATTATACATTTATATATTGACATATTGGTATCTTTTGATAAAGACAATATTACAGGATAATCTATTAGAAGATAGTTAATTAGAAAATATTAATAATATTTAGGTAATTAAAGGTACATGAAAATGGTTGTGATAATAATTTTTATAATTACTAAAAAGTACATAGAAAGTAGTGATTGTGGAGGATCTCTTATGTAATAAATATTTATGATAGTGAAAAAGAGAAGATGATAATAAATAAGAAAAAGAAGAAGAAGGTAAGATGGGAGGAAGAAGAAACCTTTAAAATATTTAGTAAATATTATAAATTCATAGGTATCTCTTCACTAGATGTGTCATTATTGGGTAATAATAAATAATTTAATAAAAATCAAAGATAGGGTTTTGTAACAATTATATATAATATGTAGGAAGAATTTGTATATATCTTGTTAAGTTAATTAGTAAATAATTATGTAAAAGGTTATATAAAGCAAAAATATTCAGGACACTTTATGATCTCTTATTTTAAACATTTTTCTATCATTTGGCATAGTTAAATATTCATATATAGAGAATCAAATATATATATATATATATTTTAAAGAAAGGTATCCTTGAAAACAATTTTTAGAAAGGGTAGTTTCGTTTTACTACCATAATAATGATAATATTATTATATAATAATATTTTTTTTATCATAAAATCAACAATAAGCGATGTATGTTTCTTTAAATCAAATCTTATTTAATCAAATATAAATAAGAAAAAAAAATATCTGAATGAATTACTAGACTTCTTTTCAAAAGCTTTTTTGTATGACTTCTTATAATGACAAAAAAAAAAAATAATAAATATTAAAAAAATATTTTTATAATAAGATAAATTATGCATAGTAAGAAGTATTAATATTTATTTTAATAATTTAATTGTGTCTTTTTAATTACAATAATAAAAATATACCACTACGAAATAATATCTGCTATCAATTATAAATACAAGGTGACAAGAAAACTATTTAAACAAAAAAAAGTGTATTGGATACTTTGAATATTTTCAATTGTAATTAATTAAGAAAGGAATTTTAAAAATTTTATAAACAAAAATTATATTTTACAAAAAAAGGGGGAGAGAAAAAATAATAAAGAATAAATCATTTTTAGGGTAATATTTATTAACTATTTATTGCTTTGTTTTTTTTTTTGGATAATTGAAAAAATAAATCACCATAAGGAGCCTTTTAAGAAATGACAAAAAATAGAGATAAAAGAAAAGAAAAATTTATTAGGTTATAAATAATAGAAAATAACTGTAAATGGATTTTTAAAATGTGATTTTAAGAGAAACCTATTAAAAGTACATCATTAAAAAAGACACTTCATTTTTTTTAACATAATCCTTTTTTAATGTTATTTAATGTAATATATTATAACAAAAATTTCAAAAAGATATTCTTTTGTTTAGATTTTAAAAAAATTACCTTACATGGGATAAAAAAAAAAAGTATTCAATTTGAGGGATACAATTTATGAATAAATTATAACGAGTATTTAGTGTATTCATCTCGTCAAGTTGATGTAATAGCATGTACAATAAAACGTCTCCTATTAAAATATTGTTATTAAAAAATAAATACAGATATATAGATATATATCTAGTTTTAGGTACATATGTAGATATAATTATTCTTTTTTCATATGTTACCCCTTCAGGTGATTTACCTCCTTTTTTTCAAATAAATGATATATATATATCATTTTACAATATTTTTAATGGGTAATTAAATGATACCAATTGTTTTGATTATATTTATACTGGGTTATTTCATAACTTCCACATTTAACATATTCTGTTGTTATTTTTTTTTCTAATTTTTAATATATTCTTATGATACTGTTGTTATTCTCTAACTGGTATTAATAAAAAAAGTACAACTAAGATAAGAATTATAAAAAGAATTAATTTTTTTTTTCCTTAAAATATCAATAACTTATAAAACTACTTTGTACAATAATTATCTAGATATATAATTTTATAAATAAATTATTAAACTGAATAGTTGACATTATTATTAAAAATTATTTTCACATAATAATAATAATCTTAAAGATTTCTAAAGATATTATATTATATTATTATATTAAACAGTTAAATAAATATTTATTAAAATATATAGATGATAACTAACCAAAAAGATGAGAAATAAAAACATTTTAAAAGTTTATAATAAAGAAAATTGTTATTATCACACAAAAAAAAAAATATAAATTTAAAGTTTATATTTAACAAGATTCTTGAAAGATAGTTTTTTTTTTCAACATAAATATAATAAGTCTTTTATTTACTTTGATTTAACTAGCATTGATATTCTTAATTGTGTATAAATTTCAATTACTATTTTTAATAAAAATAACTTGGGATTTTATATGTAAAAGATCACGTATTTCAATTAATAAATTATTTTATTAAATATTTTAACTATATAATTTTGATAAATATATTCTTACCAATAGCAAATTATTATTTATAAAAAAAAAATATATGTCATTATATCTTCTAATAATATAGTACCTACTTTTGGTAAAATAGTGATTAAAAAAAATCATTTGACATTGATACAAAATTTAAATTATCAACAAAATGTAATAAATTTTTGATTGTCTCTCAATAAATGTATATATATATATATATGTGTATACTTAAGAAGTTTGTTAATTAAAATAAATATTTAATATTATGTAATTGAAACAGTCACAAATTAAAATACAAAGTTAGTATTATTAAAATTGATGCTAGTTAAAAAATTATATGAAAATCTTTTTTTTTTTTTATCACAATATAAAAGACGAAAAAGAAATAATTAATTTTATTAGGATAAAATTTTTATTACAAATAAAGTGATATAAAAATTATTTAAAAAAAAAAAATATTCAACATAAAGTATCAACAAAACAATTAGGCAAAATTGAGGATTTCGAGTATGATAAAGTAATTGTTGAATGTGAGTTACATTCATCACAAAATTTTGCAGCACAAATAATATCATTAAATGAACTAGATAAATGGTAATTTTCATATACGTCAACAGAGAAGTACTGTGAAAATTCTTTCTCAAAATCGAAATCACTAGTCTGTGATAAAATTAGAACATATTCGTTATGTTTATCCTTATCACCATTACAAACATTTTCCCTATTTTTCATTTCTTTAATTAATTCATTTTTAAAGTTATTACATTTTGAAAATATAGACAATTCTTTAAGATCTTCATTTTGAAGGAATAAATTTTGTATCATTTTTGAATTAACAAAATTTGTACATTTACATTCTATAATATTTAATTTTTTTATTTTCTTGATTACTGGTAAAATATAATCTGAAGGAATTGGCTGATTTAAAAAACACAATTTTGAAAATGATAAAGTATTAATAAATCTTATTTTTTGAATAAAATTTGAGAAACTTGAAAATGATGAGCATTCATGAGAGGAAATCTCTAATGAATTTATTGTTGTATTGTTTTTAAAATAACAATTAAGAATATCAAAAGATGTTCCATCACCAATTGAGTATATGTTAACTTCTTCAATATTTGTAAGATCCACTTCTCTAAGATATCGTTTTATTTTTGGAAACTCAACTTTATTCTAAAATAAAAATATTTAAAAAAAATATAAAATAATAAAAAAAACATACATTTTCTTGAATATTACAATCTTCCCAAAGTTTTATAGTTTTATTTTCACATGAACATGAAAAAATAACAGACTTTTTTAGTAAATTTTTATTATAAGAACTAGTAATTTTTATTTTTATTGCTTTTGGTTTCGGTAGATATTCATAATTCATTTTGATAAAAGAATTTAAAAATGTTTCTACTAATCTTGCGTTATGAATATCACTCCATTCAATTTGTTTTAAAATAATTAGTAATATTTCTCTAGGAAGATTGTTAAATGATAACATTGCAATAATAAGTAATATTATATGTTGAAATTATGTTGTAGTATAATTGATAGTTCTTCAAAAATTATAATTACTTTTTATATATTGTTAAATTATAATAAGTTGTGTTTTAAGTTTGATACTTTCAAACAATTAGTTTAATTTTTTATTTATTTTTTTGTTTACAAATATGATTGAAGCTTAATAATAGTTTGATTAATATTTTGATGCATAAATTATAAAAAATTTAAAACTTATTACAAATAAAATTATTTAAAAGCTGTTTAAACTATCATAATTACCATAAGTATTTATAAAAGAATCATTTTATCAATGAAATAAATATTTTTTGTTGAAAAACGAATTGGTAACAATTATATCAAGTATCAGTCATTATACAAGTAAATTTTTCATTATTTTGATAGAATTTATTATGAATACTTAAATATAAATAAAAATTATTTTTGACTTATGATACTGTGTGTTAACAAGACAATATCATATTGTTAGCATTTTATCCCTTAATAAATATCTTTTAAATATACTTCTTATATATTTCAAGCACTTTAATATTAAGGATTGATCCTAGTACATCTATTGATTCCCTTCGCCTTTTAAGTTGAGAATGTCGAATTTCACTTTTTTTTAAAGCACTTCAAACTTTAACCATTGATTTTTTTTCTATCATATAATTTAAAATTTTTTCAACAGAAGTATCGAGTAGTATGTTATTATTTTAGCTAATATTGAAATTATCCTTTTTCGATATTATCAACTTAGTTCCATTGTTCTTGCCTACTTTACCATCAATTGTGTTTTCTTCTATTATTCTTAAAAAATTCTCCATTTATTTTTGTTATAACATTTGAAATAGGATAAAAAAATAATTAATATACTTATAATGTAGCATTGAAAATATTATAACAATAATGTTAAAAAATATTAGAGCTGTTTTTTAAACAAGACATATAAATTTATAAATTTTTTTATTAACTAAAATATAGAAACTTTTAAAATCATTAAATCTACTTTTATTAAAAAAATGGAACAAGAAATACTTTCGCTTTTTAAAAAAATCTATGAATATAATAAGTTGATATAAAATTCTTAAAAAAAAAGTTTAGTTTTATTTATTTTACAAACTTTTGGTATGCTAACATTTGTTTTTTTTTTGTGACAATTATAATAAAAGTATCATATACTTGTAATTGTTTTAATTATATCATATAAAGTTTTCTAATTAAAATTCCTTAAAAATTTTTACTTAAACTTCAAATAATTCAAAATTAATTTCTATATTGACTCACAACTATTTTGAAAAAACTTTTTTTTAGAATTTTGGTATGAAATAATATTCATTCGATAGCCCTTGAAAAGAGATGAATTTTGAATATAATCAAGGATGTGTAAAAATTAAAACTCCAGAAGTTATGAGCCTTCAAAGTTGGAGGCGAATGTGGGGAATATTTTTTGGAAAAAATCGCCTTTCATGATCCAGTTAAGCATTTTAAAATTAAAGTATATATTCTAGATCAGATTTTTACGTGAAATTCATTGAACCTAGTCCCATCTTCATAGGACTTCTCAAACTTGAGATATGATGAAAAACATTGTTTCAAAAACGTTTTCAAGTACGTACTCATAACTCAAGTTACACAGCTCATAGAAGTATGAAATTTGTTGCGCTGGGCTTCTTTCAACTTTTTATATATAGTCCACGTTGAAATTTTTTTTCCATTCTTAACAGTTTTCAAGATATAGTACTTTGTATTTTTTCGCGCCTAATCTTTTGTCATCATTTTCTATATCTCAAAAATGGTTGGTGGTATAAAAATTTTTTGAAGGAGGACCCTACATGAAAACTAATATGAAGACGATTCCAGAAATCCGCTTGTTTCTAGCTTCATTTTCAGAAGAGTTACAACCAAAGGCGGAAATTTTTTCTAAATATTCATTGTTTATGACTTTTCTGTAACTTGACTAAAAATTGTCATAAAAAGATAAGATTAGTGGCAAACGATTTTTCTTCAAAAGTTATTCTAGAATAAATAATTTCTGCAAAAATATCTTAAAAATTTCGAGAGTTTCAAAAATTGGCCAAAAAGTTCCAATATGACTTGTCATCAGTATTTAAAAAAATTAACTTTTTTTAGAATTTTGGTATAATATGATATTCATTCGATAGCCCTTGAGAAGAGATGAATTTTGAATATAATCAAGAATATATAAAAATTAAAACTTTAGAAGTTATGAGCCTTCAAAGTTGGAAGCGAAAGTAAGGAATATTTTTTGCAAAAAATCGCCTTTCATGATCCAATTAAGCATTTTTAAATTAAAAAATATATTCTAGATCAGATTTTTACGGGAAATTCATTGAAGTTGGTCTCATCTTTATAGGACTTCTCAAACTTGAGATATGATGAAAAACATTGCTTGAGAAACGTTTTCAAGAACGTACTCATAACTCAAGTTACACAGCTCGTAGAAGTATGAAATTTGTTGCGCTGGACTTCTTTCAACTTTTTAGATGTAGTCTACATTGAAAAGTTTTCTTAATTTTTAAAAGTTTTCAAGATATAGTACTTGGTATTTTTTCGCGCTTAATCTTTTGTCATCATTTTTTATATCACAAAAATGGTTGGTGATATAAAAAAATTTTGAAGGTAGACTCTATATGAAAACTAAAATGAAGTTGATTCCAGAAATCCGCTTGTTTCTAGCTTCATTTTCAGAAGAGTTATAACAAAAGGCGGAAATTTTTTCTAAATATTCATTGTTCATGACTTTTCAGTATCATGGCTAAAAATTGTCATATGAAGATAAGCTTAGTGGCAAACGATTTCTTTTTAAAAATTATCTTAGAATAAATAATGTTTGTAAAAAAATCTTCAATATTTCCTTAGTTTCAAAAATTGTCCAAAAAGTTTCAACTTTATTTGTCATCAATACTTAAAAAAATACCTTTTTTTAGAATTTTGGCATAATATGATATTCATTCGATAGCCCTTGAAGAGAGATGAATTTTGAATATAATCAAGGATATGTAAAAATTAAAACTTCAGAAGTTATGAGCCTTCAAAGTTGGAGGCGAATGTGGGGAATATTTTTTGGAAAAAATCGCCTTTCATGATCCAGTTGACAAATTTTAAATTAAAGTATATATTCTAGATCAGATTTTTACGGGAAATTCATTGAAGTTGGTCTCATCTTTATAGGACTTCTCAAACTTGAGATATGATGAAAAATGTTGCTTCAAAAACGTTATCAAGAATGTACTCATAACTTAAGTTACACAGCTCGTGGAAGTATGAAATTTGTTGCGCTGGGTTTCTTTTAACTTTTTAGATGTAGTCCACGTTGAAATTTTTTTTCCATTATTAACAGTTTTCAAGATATAGTACTTGGTATTTTTTCGCGCCTAATCTTTTGTCATCATTTTCTATATCTTAATAATGGTTCGTGATATAAAAAATTTTTGAAGGTGGACCCTACATGAAAACTAATATGAAGACGATTCCAGAAATCCCCTTGTTTCTAGCTTCATTTTCAGAAGAGTTACAATCAAAGGCGGAAATTTTTTCTAAATATTTATTGTTCATGTCTTTTCAGTTTCTCAACTGCAACCTGTCATATGAAGATATACTTAGTTACAAATGATTTCTATTAGAAGATAATTTCAGAAAAAAATTATTTTTGCAAGAGATCTTTTCTATTTACAATAATTATCAAATTTTCCCAGAAAACTTCAACTTGTCGTAACATCAATACTTGAAAAAATATCACTTTTTAGAATTAAAAAATAATTCTATACAAATTTGATAGCTATTGAAGATGATAATTTTTTCTGTAGAAAAAAATTTATAACATCTCAGTTATGCCACTATTCAAAATATCTACTATTTTAAAACAATAGAATATAAAATCTAATACACTCACCATTTATCTTCACACACGAAACAAAATATCTAACAAAAAAATTTCTTTTATGATGAAATGATTTAAAAAAAACAATACGAAATTTAACAATTGATAGTACAAAAAAAACACCTGTTTTTGTTATTTTGAAATTATGATAAAAAAATGATAGTTCATTAACACTTAACAAAGAATAACAGTGATTGTCCACATACTGATGTCCTTTTTCTTTGATTTTCTTGTTTTTAAACATCATTGATACAGTCGTATTCTTTCTAGACAAACAATTATCATCGAGGATTTATAAATAAAGAAAACTTCTGGTAACATTTCCCAACTTATATGTCTTTCTGTTTTTCTGTAAAAACCTTTTTGTTTTCAAGTATGATAACTTTAATAATTTTAAATCATAAGTTTAATCACCAATCGGCTAATTTATATTAACAATATGGTATGTCATTGAAAAAAATACCACCATATTTAAAAAGAAAAAGTCAAACAATCAAAGCTTGTGGTATCAAGTTTTGTAGCTATTTTTGTCAACAATAGTTAACACATGTTATATGAACAGTTAACTCATCATTTTTTTTTCTCTATTAAGTTATTCGTTTTTTTTCAGAAGTCAATTGTACTGTTTATTGTTTTAAATTTTTAACTACGTGAATTGACATTGTTAGACGGTGAAAGTTTATTGAAAATTGTTTTTTTGTGTGCATAGGTGAAGTTGGTGATATTTTGGTTTGTGTAGGGATATTATTGTTTATTATAATTTTATATATTTCTTTTTTTTTCAAATTTAAAAATATTTTTATAAAATACATAGGATTTTATAAACAAATGTTATGACGTTTCCTCTATTTATATTATTAGATTTTTGGGTAGTATTTTGTAAATGTACTTTATAATTTATTTTCAGGTTTAGAAAAAAATTTCTCTATAATATGGAAAGTGATACTGTAACTAAGAGTTCTCGGGGACCTCGAAGCCGTAGAACATTTTCAAACTTTCAAAGTAATGATAAACTTAATTTAATTAAAGTATGTTCTAAAAGTAGAAATCTTAGATCAAATTGCACTGAAAGGGCAAAACTCCATGATCAAAAGCACAATTCAAATGTAAAGAGTAAAAAATCAACAATTAAAACTTCAGGTACCAGAAAGATGACTGTTCGAAATTTAATGAATTTGAAAGAATCTGAATCTGTGAAGACAACGAGTGGTCAATCTTCTGATGGAAGTAATTCCCGAATATCTGTATCATGTTCAGAAAATGATAACATTACAACTACGGAAATAAATCTTCATTCTCCTGTTGATGATCAATTATCAAATCAAGGACATGCTTCGAAAAATGAAGACAACAAGGGAGATGTTGATCTTCGTGTTACACCTGATTTTGATTTAGCATCTACAAACAAGGAGATATTGGATTATATCTATAAAATGAGAAGGGGTCCAGGGAGAAGGAAATCATCCTCAAGAAGAAGGGAAATTATGAGATATATGAGCAATAAAGCAACAAGAAGTGGTGAAGTCAAAGCGTCAACAGAAAACTTGCCACCATCATAGTTTTTTATAATAGCAAATTTATTGGCAGAGGACCTAAATTCTATTTTTTTTTTTTTATTGTAATTATACAAAAAAATAAATTTTTATATTTTAAATGTTTATTATCCACTCTAATACCTAATCCAAAAATATATTAAATAGAAATTTAATAAGAAACAATGTTTTTGAATTTCTAACTTTCCTTAGAGTAGAAAAGTCTATTTATTATGTAAAGTACAATAGTTTTTCCAACAATTTACGTCTTCATATAAGATTGCAGGAAAAATGGTAAACTTTTCATTTGCTGCAAAAATATAATTTGAAAAGTTTTTAAGCAAAATCTAATAAAAAGATGGAAAAAAGTTGGGAAAAACACTTTCGATGTTAGTTTTTTTTTGTTGTAAAGTTTATGTTTCAAGTTAAATATAATAATTAAAAATTTAGTATAATGATAAATAATTCAAAACTTTTTCAAAATATCATCTGGGTATAATTTTATTTTCTATATTTTTAATACTATACTATAGCTATAAATTTTTGTTCTTGAGATATATCTAAAAATATTCAACAATTTTATTATTATTATGCATTTTTTCGTTATTAAGAGGTTATAATTTTTTTAAATATAATTTATTCAACATGATAATAGACTGACAAACCAGCCATCTTTTGATTCTCTTTTAATTGAAATATATAATGTCAAGATTAGATTATTCTTTTTTTAAGATATAAATTAAAAAATATCTATTAGTACTTTAAATTACTTTTTACAATTTAACATATATAAATTTCTCTTTTTGTAGAAATAATTTAAATTAAAACATATTTTTCATTACATTATCATTATTTTGGATATTAATTATTAATTTATAATACACCCACTAAAATTGAATAGAACAAAAAATAAATATTTATATACATATACTTTATTTTTTAAATTACAAAAAAAATGTGCAAACTATAGAACAAGTCTAAAGTTAACAGAAAGCGGCTCACAAATAGACTAGAAAGAATTAAAAAATAAACTCCTGACCAAGATCCATTTGACTGTCATCCTCATTCTTTCTGTGACCAGCTTCATGGTAATGAAGTTTTTTAAGTTCAGAAAAGCTTCTGCCACAATAAGTACACACATGTTCCAATTTTGGTTCCTTTGCCCAGGAGCTTTTTGTGTTGTGAAAATTGGTATTCGTCAAAAAATGAATCATATTTGGATGGAACCTTTTAATGTGTCTATCTCTTGATGTTGTTGCGGCAAAAGGTTCTCGGCTGCAAAAAGGACATGTTGTATCCATTTTAGTAAGTGTAATTTGAGGTGAAGATGGCAATTTCCCAATTCCTGGTGATGCGACATTGTCTATTGGAGTTAATTTGCTAATATTTGGAAGAGATCGTACGCTGAGAGCTGGTGAGATAATTGGCTGATAAGCTGGAGATGGTCCAGCCGAATAAGAAGCTCTAACGTATACCTTCGCACATACTTTTAAGTGTTTCTCCAAATCTTCGGGTGAACCAAAATCTAATTCACAATTTGGACAACCATTTTTTATGGATTTGGACTTTCTAGGATTCTCATGTTCAAGGTTTTCGTGAACTCTTAGTGATTGATAAGTTGCAAAAACTCTAGTACAATATCTGCAATCATAAGTCTTTTTGTGCCCATATAATTTATGTTTATCCAAAAAAGTTAACTTCTGATATTTTTTACCACAAATATCACAGGCGTATCTTTTCTTATGAAGTTTCATATGAATATCAAGAAGATTTGGGTAAGGGAATGTATCATCACATTCTGTACATTTATAACGATGATGAGTTTCTCCTGTCCCTATTGTTCCCCCGTCCCGTCGCAAACAGAAACCATTCAAAACACTTTGGATTTCCTGAACTTGCTCATAAAAACCACTTGTTAATTCCTCAGCCTTAGAAATACTAGAAGATAAGTTGTCAACAGCTTTAGAGCTTTCTGCAACTACATCACTAGCATCACAAAAAGAATTTTTTAATATATTCTTTATAAGTTCCAATTCTGATTTAGCTTTGTTGATTTTTATGTCCTCAGTGGCAAATCCCATTTCTGAGAATACTGAATTGTTATCTAATCCAGAGTCATTGAAAGTGCACTAAAAAAGAAATAATAAGCGCTGATAAAAATAGATAAAACAATATCACTTCACGTAAAACACACGAATGGAGTGTTTTACATCTCCCCCCTAAGATGAGGTCTTGAAACAGCCAGTTTGAGGTAACTATGAGTATTAGATTTAAAAAACATAGTTTGAGGTAACCTTAAGGATTTCAATAATAGGCTGTAAAGACGGAGCATGATAATTAACCTGATGACTCAGTTAATTAAAAAAAAATGACTCTCAGTAACATGACAATTTAAGCCTACCATTTTGAGTGTATAATTGAATTCTGGAAAATACAAAATTACTAACAACAACGACAATAATAAAAATTATAATAAAAAAGTTGACAAGTAGAATGATTAAACTACAGCAAAAATTTCAACTAAAATAATAATAAAATAATTGATCGTTACGTTTTCCCAAACAAAGCTCTCAAAGAGATTTTTAGGAAATGTTTGGTCGCGTCGTTTTTAATGTCGCATTAGTTGCAATGCAGCGAAAGCGTCTTCGTTACCTATAATAAATACATGTAGATGAGAAGTGAAGTATGAAACATTTTTTTTAATTTTTCACAAAGTTTGTAAAATTGAAAAATAGATTGATAACAAAAAGTGTAATTTTTTTTAAAACTACGTTTTCCCATATACATCACAGCAAAAAATGTGAAGTTAATATTTGCTGCAAAATAATAACTTTAAATCATTTTAAAATAAAGCTAGGCTTAAGGGTATAGAAAAAATTAAGGAAATGTTTGTTATGTTAATTATTTCAAAAAAATATTTTTTTTTCTGTGCATAATTTAAAACATTTTTGAAAAATTGAATTTTTATGTGAATCTGTGTGAAGTAAAATTTATTTATGAAGGTAAATTTAGTGATAAAAACTTCCAACTTTCACACAATGGTGTTATATATGGCTTTTTAGTGGCAGATGCTGAACCAGATACTAATGAATCACAATTATTTATTGCAATTGCCAAAACCTCTTGTTTAGGTGGTCGTTAAGTTGTTTTTGTTAAAGTTTTTGAAGAAACGGATGTTGTAAGAAAAATCGAAAAAATGTACATTTCATTTTAAAAAAAATTCTGACTAGAATTAATTTTTAATTTCAAGTTTTTTTTTTGTTTTGTGGGTGTCAGTTAAATCATAGATTTTTACCTATGTAATTAAATTGTAATTAACTTAACCAAATTAAGTTCTTTTAATTTAAAACTTCTAAGTATTAAAATAAGTTAAAATAAAATTAATAAAAATTTTAATATCCTGTTACTATTTAATATTTTACTTTTTCTATTTTGTTTAAATAAATTGTTGAATATTTTGAAATCATTCATTATTTTGAAATAAAAAATAAGTGTAAATTAAAGTGATATGCAATAAATTGAAAAACATGTATGTTTTGTTATAAATTTACTAATTATATTTTATACATCGTAACTTAAGATATTATTTAATTATTTAAAAATGCTATCAAAAAATATGCATGTTATGAAAATTACGATTATACAAATTCTAAAAGTAATTAAGGTATATTATACTTAGTTAAATATTTTCCATTATGTGTATATATTTCAAATTATTTTTTTTTTCTATTTTTTTTTTAAATATTTAATTTTATAAGCTATTTATCAGCTTATAATACAATTTTTTTCAACAGCCCTCAATATTAAAATGAATGGAATATATATAAATATACTGAAATACATTCACTTTATTTTTTTTTTACCAGTATACATACAATTAACAATTTTCTTTTGATAGATTATATTATAATTTTTATTGTATAATAATTTTATGTTAAGAGAGAATGATTTCTTTTCTATTAAATTTGTTTATGCATCAAAATTTGTATTATAAAAAATTTTTTTTTGACAATTTAATAGCTGAAATTAAATATATTTATACATGTATATATATTTTCTATAAATATATTTAATTTATAAAAATTTTTATCTTTTATAGTTATCGAGAAATATGTATAATTTTACCATAATCTTTGATGTTTTATTTTATTAAATAAAAAACAAAAGTTTAAATAAGATTTATTAAGGTTATTTATAACATATATCAAAGGAGATTGAAAGAGAGAGATAGATAGCGAAACAGACTATTTAATATATATTCTTACATTTTGATTTTAGCGACATTTTATAGGAGCAAAGATTTAAATATATTATTATTAATAATAATACCTCTTATAGTTATTGAATTTGTTGCGTATTTGTTTTATGAACCGTTAATTCATACCCCCCACAATGGAAATTTGACACAAACATTTTGGCATATTTATTGTTTTCTTCTATACAGCCTTTCTACAATTTGCTTATCATATGATTAAATTTCTAACAATATTTATGTATATAAATAAGTTAATTTTTTTGCATAATGTATAATTTGGTTTTATTTTTTTGTCAAATATTTGTAGAATACTTTTCTGTCTAGTCATGTACTCTAATTATACATTATGAGAAATTATTACATTTTCTCATTTTCAAGTTTAAAGTTTAATTAACTGTACAAATATCATATAAATTTTACTGTTAAGAAAAATTATCTAGCCTGTTTAAAGGTCTTCTTTCCATCAACTTTTTTGTTAGTAAAGGTTGCTATAAAAATGATAAGAAAAATTTATTTGTCTAAATATATATATATATAACTGATTTTTTTTACCGATAAAGATAGTTAGTTGTTGAAAGATATAAGAGAACTATAGTGTTTTATATTTTACGTGCAAATTGTAAGACGAAAAAAATCGTTTTGTATCTTTCATAGATGTGTTTTATTTTAATGCGTATGGAAGACCAATGTATTTTAAGACATTTTATTTTTAATTTATTCTTTTTTTATATTATATATACAGATACTTAAGATATATTTCGAAAAATTTCCCTGTATATAAAGGGTAAAATTATACACAATCTGCCTTAAATTTTAATTTCTATTGTTAGGTATTTCATTTATTTGTTACACTTCGTTACAACTTTTCATTTGTATTTTCTTTTTTGATAATGAAAATATTTCAATTGTATTGTTATTGTAAAATGAGAAATATATATATATATATTGTCAAATAACTTATCATTTTTCTCTCCTTTGTATTCAGGAGGGTGTTATTTTTTTTATTATCATTGTTATAGTCATTATTAATTATAATCATTCTTGTTCTAAATATATATCAAATCTTGTCAAAAATTTCATTTTTATTTTATTTCAATTTTAATTCCTTCTAATTGTAAAGAGTAACTTTTATAGTTTAATAGGTGTTCATTATTATTGTGTCAAAGGATGTTTTTAAAGTATGATTTAATATTTTAATATACTTTTCATATCCAATTATTATTTTAGTTTAGTGTTTATTTAGTTAAAATAAAGTATAAAAAAAGATAGAAGGATGATTTATAATTTTAAAGCAGATTTATTTGATTCTTCTTCTATTTTAAAAATTTTTTTTTTTTAATTCCATGGTGATTGGCAGGGATATAATTTAGTTTAATACTGGATTTCTACTATTTGTATTATATGGTGGTGTCGTCATCGTCATCACCACTACCACCATTATAATTGTAGATGGAGGAGGCAAAAGGGAAGAAATAAAGTTTGTGTGATGTTAAAAAGATATCTGTTAAAGTTAAAACATATGTAGTATTGGTTATAGTTCTTTCCAATCACATTTTATTTACAAAATGGAATACTTATATTATGTGTGTATTTTCCATACTCTGTTAGAGGCCTTAACCTATATATTATATACAATATAAAATTATTGGCTAGGCATACAAAGATAATTCTCTGATTGTGTGTGTATGTGTATTATTTATCTATCAAATGCAATGGAAACAGATGGATACATACATACAACATATACACACACATATGTACAATAAGTGCAGAAATTTTGTCACGAGGTTTTTCTCTCTCTACCCAAGCTAGTTTGCATTTGTATATACATATTCTATACTCATAAAGCCATTATAACTAACTATCGAAATACAACCTATAAAATCTTTTGAAATATAGTGTGTTTTTCATCTTACATATATATTATGGGTAGAAAAAGAAATGTTGAATCGTCAAAGAAAATTATTAAGAAGAAAAGAGACGATGGAGAAAATATATATAATTACTTATATCTTCTCCATTATGACTATAACGATGACGAAAATAAAATATATAGATGATATATATATATTTATTGTACACATACATGCAAATAATTGTTAAAACCCTCTATTATTTTTATATATCTATAATTCTTCATTATTTTCACATTTTGCAAAAATAATACTTTTATTATACAGAAATTTCTGTTAAATTTTATATTTTTTACACAATAATAATATTAATGATTTCTATGTTAGAAATGATCATTAATTTTTTTTTTTACACATATCAAGTTTATTATCTTCTTATTTTATTGATTGCCAATATTATGCTTTTATTTTATTTTAATAATCTTAACATTTAAATTATAAAAAATTATTAATTTGTATTCGTTTTTAGATTGAAATTAACAATAGTCGTGTCTCAACGACAAAAAAAAAAAACAAAATCTTTATATTATATTTTAAAAAAGATTTAGGAGCTACTATATCTTTTTATTAATTGTGTTTTATATAATATTATTAGTTTTATTTTTTACTGATTATTAATAGTTTGATAGACTAAGAGAATCACGGTATGTTTTTCATGTATAATGAAGAATGTTTTTTTTAATGGTTTTTTTTGTAAAGATGCCAAATAATAATAAAACTAATGTTAATTTTGGACGCAAAGATAAGCGTGGATGTGGTGGATCTATTTCCCCTAATACATCAGACTCAACAACATCAACTGGACCAACATACTCGGGACAGAGTACGATGATCAGTTCCAAAGTAACACCTCGTAAAAATGGTAAAAGTGGTGTTAAAAGACCAGTATCATTGATTGTTTATGATAGTTCCTCATCTGACTCTGATATGTCATCACCTTTAAGAAATTCCCAAGTTTCCTCTGGATCACCAGTCCAGTCTAGTCATAGAAAATCTAATCAGTATTCATCATTTCATTCCAATACTCCAACAACACCATCTTCATCAAGAGGAAAAACTTTCGTAGTAGGGTTATCTTTTAATACTCCACTATCAACCAGAAATGGAACTGGATCTCCAAAGAATTCTCGTCGCCGAGAAGGATTACAAACCATTTCTAGTCAAAAATTTTTCGCTGCATCAACAGTTAATGGATCTCCACTTCCAGATAAGCTCCCATTACCACCAACAGCATGGATTAATGAGATTTCTCGTAGTACCCAAAATACACCAGTTATGGGTATGACATCACCAACAACCGTTGAAGCTGATATCCCTCAATTGGCAGCTAATTTTATCCGTATGAATCCTTTTCATTTGATAGCTGCAGTTGCTGCCTCATAAGGCATCTGGAATCGAACACAAATTTGGGTTATCTACTTTACCACCTATAATAAATTTATCAATATATACGAGAAAGTTTTACAATAACAATATTATTATCATTAATCAACCGAGAAAACAACATCATCACTACTATCAAAATATATAGTTTTTTTTTTAGAAAGAAGAACATCCTTATTATACTATATATCACGTGGCGGTAATGATATCCTTTTGAAAAGATTTTTTTATAAGAAAAATCTTTAGTATCTTTTTTTTTTCCGAAACCACCCATATTACAAAAAAAAGGAAGAAGATGCCGATGAAAATAGACAGCGACATCAAACAAAAAAAAACGACATCAAAAAATGTGTAAAAGTTTTATATCATCTCAATCATTCTGGGTAATTTTTTTGTAAGAACCAAAAGACAAAAGAAATCTACTTTTTTTTATTAATATATTTTTCTACTATGGTAATTTATTATTACATATGGAGATGAATTTTATTTGCTCTTAGAGGTTCTGAAAAATGTATCCATGTGTATTATATCATATATATACATATATATATATAAGTTATGTATATTATAGAGGTGGATAGATATATGGATTATCTTCTCTATATATATACTATTATCAACTAGGCGCTTTAGCGTGTATAATATTCTTAGTCAAAAAAGTAAAAAAAATGTGTGTATTAGTTTTCAAGATTTGCCACTTTTTATAATTTGTTCCATGGTGGCATTTCTTGCATTATTATAAAAACACATACTGATAAGACACACAAAAAAATGTTCTCATCACATAATCAAGCACTTAGCTGAATATACATGTATAACTTTTTTATCTCTTGTTGTTATTTACTTCCTTTATTATTTTTTGTGTCTCAATTTCGGGTATTTCTCAAATACTTGTTATCTCTTGCAAATTCATTTTTTTTGTAATATTTTTTTATTATTCTAGTCAAATCCATTTACCAAGGATAATATTTATTTGTGAAACAAAATGTGTATATATTTTATTGTATAATATATACAACAAATAATTGAACCAAAGATTTTATTAAATGGGAGTGAAGGCATTTCCCTTAATATTTTGTATTTAATAACATCCTATGTTCATTGATTTTACTATTGTAAAATCATTATTGAATTTTTTTAAAAATCACATATAATGTATATATATATATTTTTTTTATTGTGCTTGATGTATAGGTTTTTTTTGTATATGCCAATCTTTTATTGGTTGGGTTGTTATTATAACATCACTACTGTCAAAATGTATCTCTCGGTTTGTTAAGCCTTTAATTATATATTAATACCTTAAATCCCATTGTAAATCACACCTAAAATTTGTGTTCAATTCCAAAGTAGCCAAACTTTTTTAGTTTTTAAATATTATTTTTTTTTTGTAGCTAGTACATTTATGTATCAGCAAAAAAAAAGGAAACATCTCTGTCCTACAAAATATTTTATAACATCCAAATTTTTAATTGTATCTGGTCTCATTGTTTTTCTTGAAACCGTTGTATTATATATATAGTGAATTGCATTTTTTTATTATCTTTTTAGAAGAATCACTATCTACCTCATAATGTGTTTTCAAGAGTAGTCAGCGAACCCGATTTTATTAACAACACTCTCTACTATGTAATATTCTTTTTTTTTTTTTACAAATCTACTATATTGTGGTATTTCTCTAGGGAAAATTTATATATATGTACCTTACTTTTTTTTTAGGTTCGCTGTTTATATCTTATTACCACACAAACAACTATTATTGTACATTTTTGTATTCGTGCAAAAACAAATTGAAAATAAGTTGTATGTATATATTTCCTTAGAAACATCAATTATTAGAACTTTTTTTTTGTTAATACACATATTTGTGTAATTAACACCAATGCAAAAGAAATATTTTTTTTACCACATCCTAGTATATATATATGTAAAATTACTACCTCTCGATATTAAACTCCAATCTTTTTTATAATTAATGTTCTTACTTTATCGAGATGGTTTCCTAATGTACTTTTATTTAAGAATATACCTTTGCCAATTTTTTTTAGATTATTTAACAAGTCCCTTACCCCTTTCCTAAAGTTTGATTTCATATTCATATATAGATATTTCCTTATCAATATAATTTCTAATGTCCCTTGATATTAAAAGAATTGAAAAATTTTAATAGAATAATTTTTTTAAAATGATTTTAATGAATATGATTGTAAACTTTTTTTTAATAAATAAATAAAGATCCCCAAAAAAAGATGTTGTTATTTTTATATTTAGAAGAAATATTAAATTTTATTTATAAATGGAGAAACAAAAAAGAAATTTATAAAAAAAAGTAGTTTATATTTTTTTTTTACAAATGGTTAAAGAGTTGCTGGGGTGTTGTCAAATTCTTTGAAAATTAACATCATCTAAAAATAAAAAATAAATAAAAATACAAATTAAGGTAAATCATACATCAAGATATTGAGAATGAATTGGATCACAAAGCTGGTTTATCATGGGAAGAGTTCCATTTTTCTTATGTTGTCGTTTCTTTTTTCTTATCTTAAGCAACTGGTAATCCTGAAAAAAAAAAGAATAAGGCAATTTAATGAAGATTAACAAAAATTTTATCCTTACTATATGTTGATTTGTTCCTAGTAAATTTTTTTTTCCTCTTCTTCTTCTAACGTAACATTTGATTAAAATTTCTTCATCTAAAAATCATTGATCATTTGATATTATGAAAGAAAGATGAGTTATAAAAATATATTAATAAAAAAATAATGTCATGGAATAGAAAATAATTTTAAAATATGGTATTTAATTTAAAGTATAAAGAAACAAAATTTATTTGATAAATATTTTATGTTTGTGAAAAAAAAATAAAACTAACCATTTCCTCTTTTAATATTTGGTATCATACCATAGTATAAACTTTTCATTGTAGATTCAAGAACATTTTTTACAAATTTTGGTAAACCTTTTCTTTTTAAATTCTCATTAGGTTTATGGACACCAAAAATTCTTGTAAATTTATAACTAGGTTTTCTTAAAACAATTTCATATGATCCCTTTCTTTTGTTTGTATTTTTTGATATAAACAATACTCCAAGTGCACGTAACTCTCTTCGTTTAAATATTTTCATAATGAAATAGATACAATACCTGAGGTACTCTGATAAACATACAATTGTACACACTGGTACTGAAACAGCTCCAAAATATTTTTGTAATGTAAAATTTCTTTCATTTACAAGTCCTGATTTGTAGATAAAAAGATGAAAAACTCTCATAAAAAATTCTGACAGTTTTGTTGCTAATTCTGTTTGTAAATATAATTTATTATTTTCTTATAATAAACATACCTCTTTTAGGGGGATTATTTATTCTATAAATTCTTCTATTGACATCTCCATCTAAATACCCATCATGAAAATCTTCATAAACAAACTCTGGTTCTAAAATATTTTCATAAGACATTTTGGTATTATAATAAAAACATTTTTAATACACACTTGTCTTGATTCCAAAAAAAAAAAAAAAATGATATAAGTAGACATTTTTCTCATTGGTTGAAGAAAAAAAAAACGCCCATATTATTAATTATATAAATGTTTCATTGTCATAAATATAGAAATAATTTTTTTTCCAATAAATTTCTATTTTTAAAATTCAATAATCGAATTATATAAATTTTTTTTATATTGTTAATATTTTGTTTTTAATATCATTATATTTAGAGTTTACATAAAGTTCCCTTCCTATGACCTTTACAAAATTTTTACTTCCTCTTTTTATCTATCATTGAATTTTTCTTTCTTTTTTTTTTATTTCTTCCATATTAAATATGCTATATAATTTATATTTAAATTGGGTAAAAAAAAAATCTAAACCAAAATATTTTGATTTATCTTTTTATTTTATTTGTATATATAATCAATTTAAACATACGCAATTGTATTTCAATTTCATCCCAAACATCTGTTTCTTTTGTTAATTATTAGAATATGGCTGTGGATTAGCTAATGTAAATATACAAAAAGATTAACTGTAACAGGATTATTTAAGGTCTTCTATATTTTATACTTATATTTGATTATGATCTATTTATTATAAGATAGTTTGGGATGTATTTAATGTTTATATCAAATGAACGGCATTTCTTTTTCAAGGTTTGTTAGCTAATATATTAGTAAAGTGTTCTTATATGATCATTATCATGATTGGGTTGGATTATTTTATAATTTAAATAGTTTAAACTTTGCATTTTATTATTTACTAAAAAAGATAGAGTTAATATAATATTAACATTTATATTGTTTTTATAGGTCTCATTAAAAATTATTTGAGTGTGTAGAGATTTTATGTATCGGTTAAAATACAAGAGGAATAATTATTTATTTATCTTTTTTTTCTCTCTCTCTATCATAAAAGTATTTATCTTTTGTTTTTTATTTTTACAATATATATTATCAATTTACAATTATACAATTTGTGACAAGTGAAAAATTTATGAATAGTAATGTTTGTAAATTCTTTAATAATCATAATAATAATAATAATTTGTTCATTGATGAGACATGTCTCTTTTTGTCGGCATTTTTTGTTTTGTACTTTTAACCAGAAGTCAATTTTTCTTTTTATCTTCTATCATGTGCATTAAATTTACAAATTTGTCGGTTGATTTGTTCCTACTAATTATTATATGTATACCTTGACGGCATCTCTTTTTTTGGCAAATTGTTACAAAAGTGAAAGACCCTATCTGTCTCTTTCACATGAGAATCTAGTTTTTAAAAGATTGTTTAACTTGATTTTAATCATGACTTCTTTTTATTATATATATATTTTTTTTTTATCTTTTTATAGGTGGTATTTATATTTATTTATAGGTAAGTTATTCATGAGGAAAGCTTTAACTATTTATTGCTTTTCCGGTCATTTAGCATTACATTTATCGTAAAATATCTTCAAATTAATTATATCGTGTATTACTTTTTTTTTTTAGTCATTTATAAGGATTTTATTATATGTTAATAATCAAGAACCGTTAATTGAATGTGTATTTATGAGTGGAAGTTATAATTTTAATAACTTTTATTTGCACTTTAGAATTAAAAACATTTTATTGATATAAAGTAGTCTTGTTAGAGTCTATTAAATGATAAATATCACTCTATCGTGATAAACCTCAATTACAAATTCCATTAGCAATAATTAAAAGATATTAGTGTTTTTAAGTTAATGTTATTAATTTTATCTATACTAGTTTTAGCACTTTTTAATATCAGGTTAATTAAACTTATATCAGTTATTAAAATAAGATAAATTGTTAAAATAAAGAGATAAAATGAGGAACATATATGCCATCTGCCATATATCTATTAGAACTGTCCCTTATTATTGTGTCAATTTATTTTTAGATAAAAAGAAAAGATAACTTAGATTATAGAAAATTTTATTATATCTTTTCAAGAAGTTATCAACAATAAAAAAGTTTTTATGATTATTTTTATCTAAGAATTGTATCCCTAATCATCTAATTTGCTACTTATCTTAATCTATCATGCTTGTAATATATATATATTAACTTTAACATTTATTTAAAAGAAATTATTAAAACATATTATTAACTAATCACTTTTTTTATAAAGTGCCATTTTGATTACGTATTTTATGATCTATAAATTAGCAATTCTCTAATAATCATCTAAAAAAAGAGTTAGAGAAAAGATTGATTATCTTAAGATTGTAACCTTTTAAGTGCTAATTTGATATACTTTTTACAGTATGATTTGTTTATTATTAGGGTTTCTACTTATTCAAGATATCTTTTTCTCCTTCATTTTCATCATCTATCATTATATCAATGTTTATATTCTTATCTTATTGGCCATCTACTATATATTTTCTATATTTATTTGATTTAAACAACATAATATTAAACAAAAAAAAAAGTAGTTTCACTAGAAATTTTTTACTTTGATTAGTCATTAATTTGATATTTAGATGCTTGATTTTATGGGTTGTTTAGTTTTTTTTTTTTCTAGAAATTTCTGTTAATATTTTATTTTTGATATATTTAAAAAGATAGGAAAAAAAAAGTGAAGCTTTAATTTTTGATATATCATTTTTTGATAGAAGAACACAATAGTATATAAAATTTTGATTTGTAAATTATTTAAATTTATAAAATCTTTCTATATCTTGATATTGAGACTGTCTTCTATTTCACCTACTGTGAGCTTTTAACAAGTTTTTAAATGTTATAAAAAGCTATTTATCAAATTGTTTCTTTTTAATATAGGTAATTGGAGGAGAGAAAAGTATTATTTGCCTTCTATTTTTATAGGTTGATAGTTAATATATATTTTAGTGTGCCAATTTTTCTCTGTAGGTGGTAAATTAATTTGATCTCAAAAATCTTTTTATCTTATTAAATATTGCGGTAAATTTGTCTTGTCTTTTATTCTTATTGTTTTGTCATAATAGAAACAATAATATGACACATATTTGGTAGTTTCTTATTAACAGTCTCGTATGTTTTAACTATTGTAACATTTTTCTTGAACAGCTGTTGTGTTATAATGAATGATTAAATAATAATTATGAAATAGTTTTTAAATTCTTGATTTTATGTTTATCTTCTTTTGATTATCTTTAAATATACAGGGGTTGTTTTAAGTTATTATATGTATTAAATTTTGCCATCTAAATCTATACCACTACCTTTGTAGTAGTGATATATTGTTAAATATCAATTTAATAAAATATTAATTTATAACTGATTACCATTGTTGTTGTTACAATTACACTCTCTCTTTTCCTAAATTACATATATTCCCTTCTGTGAGTACTTGTGTATTTGTTTTTCTTCTTTGACACATTAAACAGTTTATTAAGAAGATTAAATTTCAAAAGAGATTGTAGAATAATTATATGATAACAAGGTGGGATTTTTATATTATTATTTATCATTAAATGACACAAAGATTCCATTACAATAGATTAATTGAGTACACATATATATTTATTATAAATATCCTTTTCTAAAATTGCTTATTTTTATTTTTACATTCTTATGATTCATCAACTATATATTTCTGATATTGTATGTGTAAATTGATAATAGTATCAAATCAAATTTTATTCTCAGTCTTTTTATATAGTATATAATAATATATAATTAATAAATTTATTTTTATTTTTTTTTTTAAATTATTTTTAACTATCATTATTTTTAGAGAATCCCTTTTCTTTATACCATTTTCCATATTTTTTATTTCTATTTTCTATATAATATAGTTTATATGAACATGAAATGTTCTTAGAAAATATATATATATATATACATTGAGTAATCAACTTGTTAAAATATGTATATAGGGTATTCTTGAAAAAAAAAAAAAAGAAAAGCCTTAAGGATATGAAATAATCATAGTTGTGGTACATGAATATGAAATGCATATACTATGTTTCTGTCTTTTTTTCCTTTCTTTTTATAATTATTTTTCTTACTTTAAGAACATATATATATTGTCTTTTTTAGTTTTACATTTTATTTTAATATTATATCTCTTTTTAAGTGGTAGAATGGCATTCTAGTAATTTTTGTAAGACATGTTACATAAATGATATTTTACTCAGAATAGGGAGAAATATATGCAATAGTTTTAATGTTTTATATAACTTTAATATCTTTTCCTACCAACCTTCCTGTAGTTTTAGAGTTAGTGTCAAAAATTTTTATTTCTTATTTTGTCCACTACCAATATAATATTATTGAAATATTTTGTTTCAAAGACATGTACCATTAAAATATTTTGATAATACCAAGATCACATCTACCAAATAAAAGAATATATCTTTTTAATTTTATTTTTAACAACTCCTCCTATCTGATTATATTTATTACTAATAGAGACAAAACACATATTTAGTTGATAGAAATTGTCTCATTTTTATAATATTAAATTATACATAAATTTATATATGAATTTTTTTTTTCTTTTTAACTTTTCTCCCTCCTACTTTCTCTTTTTTTTAATACTACTTATTATTTTTGTAGACAGTAAATTATTGTTGATTTCTTTTTATTATATCTATTTTCTTTATTAGAGATTTCCCTATTTAGAATAATATCTATTTGTTTTCTTCCTTCTTTTAGTATAAGGGGAAAGTCCATGTATTGGGATAACAATGATGTGATATGTGTTTTATTTTTACTGTTCTTGTGTTATTTTTTTATGGTCAATCTATCAATTTGCCATTCTCTCTTTTTCTTATCTATGTATATATATATGTATAGAAAAGAGTTTTAGTAGTTTTATCTATATCTCTATGTCCTTTTGTATAATTATCTTCTGAAATGAAGTATTGAAAAAAAAAAAATAAAAAAAAAAAAAATATATTGTCATATATATATTGTATGCCTGTAATGCCCAACTGTGCCATAATAACATTCATATATCCCGCGCACAAATTATACTTGTACAAGTATATAATATATATATTAAAATAGGACTGTTGGTAATACAGGGACAAATGTAGGAGGGAGAGAAATTATATACATATTTTATATGTCCAGTATATTTATGATGTGTGTTCAAGTTTTCATCCATCTATCTATCTATCTATCTTTTTTCTCCTACTTCTGTAAACCTACACCAGAAAAAGGTCCTTGATATTAGTGGAAATAAAAAAGTAAGAGTTATTGTATATATGTTTATGCCACAAAGAAGAAATGACAATAGCGTAATATGCCAAGGAGATGACCATAATGTTTTACAAAACATTTATCTACATATATTACTTTAAAACAGAGAGAGAGATAACCATTTAGCTTTAATGAGAAAAGAGGGAGGGGGGGGGGGGAAAAAAGATATGATTGACAGAAGTATAAGTAAGTATATAGAAAAGAAACGAAGCTATCATAAGAGAATAGAAATTTTATATATATTTTTTATTATTAATTTAATAGGATTGTTTTTTTTTTATAATATAAATAAGAGTAAGAGAAAAATATCTGTTACTAAATTTTAATTTATTGTTAACCATAAATGGTACTTTCATTTTTTTTTTCCCTTCTATTACGATTGTCCATTTTATTATATTAAGTGATATATTATATATTTATACAAGGCTTACAATAAAAGAAAAACTGTTTATGGTTTTAAAACACGCTTAGCTTTTAGACTTTTATTAGCTCCATAGTGCCATTTTTAATGATTTTAAATTGTATAACGTTGGACACATCTCTTTACATCTATTTTTATTTTCCTGTTCATGTCATTATTTTAGAAAAAAGAAAAGCATTCCTAGATAATTCTTTTTTTTTTTTTATTATTTTATCCTTTATTATATTCTTTCTTTTCACATACAGTTTTTTTTTCCAGATATTTCTGGGTATTTAAAAACCACCATTTATTTTTGTATGCCTTTGACTCTTTAAAAAAAAAATTTTTTTTTTTTCTCTTCATTTATATATAATATATATATATCGCCATTCACATATAAAATGTACGATGATAATTGTACTCTTTTCAATATTTTACTGTGTATGTATAAAAGTAATGTTATTTTTAATGTGAACTTTCTATTACTTCAGATGTGGTGTCTTTTATCTTCTGTTTTTTTTTTCTTTTTTTTTTCTTGAACTGATAAAATTTATTGCCAATAGAAATGGTAGGGGTAGTAGTACAACATATGTGTATAAAAGATTTTTCTTCTTTTAACTTAAGAAACATAAATATAACTACTTTTGTGGTATTATAGTGATAGATATATATTATTACTTAGTATTAAAAAATGCATTTTTAATTACATTTTCATCTGTCCTTTTCGACTTCACTTTTTTTTTTTCCCTGATATTACTTTTATTACAAAAATAAGAGAATAAACGGCATTGTATTATTATATGTAATAGTAGAAATCCACCACATGTAATTAATATATTTGTACCTACATATATAATATCATCTATGAATATTATTATTTTTAAAGATATGTAATAATAATAATTTTATTTTTGATGTCTTAGATTTTTATATTTACACTAAGTTCTTTTAATTCGTGTTTTTCTCTAATTACATCAAATGAAAAAAATAAACAATAAATTTAGATTACTCACTTAGTATTTCTGTTGTATTTTTCATCATTATTAATATATGTTCATATATATATAATATTTACTTTTCCAAAGAAATTGTACTGTTAAAATACTTATATATATCTGGTGGTAAATGTCAAGTGTTTTTTGTCACAAAAAAAAAACCTTACCAAATAAATTGAGTCACCTTTTTTTTTCTTTTAATACATTTATTATATTTACTAGAAAAAGATAGAAAAAAATGAACTCTCCTAGTTTTTTTTTCCTTCTTTTATTTAACTACAAAATACTTATAATCATTGCTACAATATACTATGATTATTTGTTTTTCAGTTGTAAAGAATCTCGATACTTTAATTTATTTCATATCATTACAATATTCTTTAATATAGTTTATTAGTAACTCAGGTTATTACTATATGTTTCATCATCGTATTAGTCATAGTTTTATTTACGTCTTCCTCTCCCCCCCCCCTATGAGTATGTATGTATCTGGGAACCAATTAAAATAATAATTTTTGATTATAATATTTATATATATATAAAATTCTAGTGGCTTAAAGAAGTGAACTGTAGAAATATCATCATTTCGTTAATTATTTTATTCCTATGACTCAGAGAGAGAAGATGATAATGTATCATAAATATAGTAGCACCCAAAATAACACATAAATGGTGTTTGACAATTTGATTTTGTGAATATTATTATTATTTTTCTATCTTTTATATATATATATGTCCTATCTGACATTTTTCTTTCTTTTTTTTTATATCTACCGCTTTAATACATATATATATATTTAGAAAGTATACGCCTTCAATTATATTATATAATGAGACAATATCATATATCCTATGTATTTATTATTATAGTATTTTTTAATTATTATTATATCATTTTAGAAATCTCAATTATTAAACACTTTTGTTTACTAACATATTCATTTCTATTAATAAAAGACAAATTAAGATAAGAAACAAAATGGCTGCCATTGAATCTGTTCCAAAAGTTGAAAATAATATTGAAGTTCTCCCTGAAAAAGTTGAGGAAAAGACTGCTGCTGCTAATTGTGATGTTTCTCAAGATGCAACTGGTACCACTGGTGATGGAGAGAAACAACAAGATGGTGGTGAGACAAAAGCTGCTCTTGAATCAGCTATTGCTCAAATCAAGAGTATCTCTGAAGATCCTATTGCATGGATTTCTGCCCAAAAACCAGCAGTCATTCATAAGGTTAACTCAATTGTCTGTAACTGGATGGCTGGTTTGATTAATGAAGGTTCTGAAACTCCAATAGTTAATGTGCCAGGAAAGAACGAAAATGTTACTAAGAATCAATTTCTTACTTTCTTAAAAGATGGAACTGTTCTTGCTCATCTTGCTAACAAGATTTCTCCAGGTTCTGTTGAGACTGTTCATGAGGGAGAAAATGCTCAAAGTAAGGAAAATCAAACTTCTAATATTGAAGGATTCATTAAATTTGCCAAGGAAAAGTTTGAGTTACCTGAAAATCATGTTTTTAGTGTTGCTGATATTCAAGAAAAAGGAAAGGAAGGATATCAAGCTGTCTTTAATACTTTGGCTCGTATTGGAATGTCTGTTAAAGATAAATTTGAAAAAGAAAGTTTGGATATTGATAGCATAACTGAGTCAGCCGCCAAAGTTACTCAAAATAAGATTTTTGTTACTCTTTTGGGACTTTTTAACCGTGCCAAAGCTGCTTTGATAGCCAAAAAATCAGTTGATGATAAAGTATCTGATACTAAAGAAAAAACAACTCCAGAGGATGGTTGCGAAAAGGAGGGTGAGGCAGATGCTAATACTACTAAGGAAGGAGAAACAACAGGAAATGAAGTAAATAAAGAAGTAAGTTATTTTGATATTTATGACAAATTTATAATATGTATATTTTTTCCTTTTTTTAGACAGAAAAAATAACAACAGATGAGATTCAAAAATCGGAAGTTACTGCCAACTAGAAAAAAAGGACAACTATTACAATACAAATACCCTATACCAGTGTCATGGTGTGTGTATATGTACTTTGTTTTTCTGTAATATTTTCTGTTTTTTTTTGATTATATTATTACTCATCTCTCCAGCATTAACGTTTTAATATTTCTTTTTTGATAATATACTATTTCCGCTTGAATTTGCGGGCTTTTAATATTATTTTTTTTTTCTATTATTCCTTTCTCTCTGTTTGTGTCCAAAAAAAAAAAAGTAAGAAAATCTTTATAATAAAAAAATTTTGTGATATTAAAGGTGATAGTTCTTTTGTGGTCTATGTTTATAATACTATCAATTACATTATTTATATAGATAATGGCATAATATGCATAATTAAAAAAAAAATATTATTTTATATAAAAAAAAGCTTGATTAGCCTTTTGCCTCTGCTTTTCTAATTATAACATAATATAAAGAATATTTTATATAACTATATAAGTAATCTTTTTTTTTGTAATCACAAAAAATTACATATAAGAGATATATTGAGATATTATTTATTATGTATAAGTTTTTTTTTTTTGATAATAAAGGAAAGATAAATTTTATACATATTATAATTACTAAACTATATTATCTTAATTTTATTTAAAAAAAAAAATAGATAGGAAAAGACAGATATTATTTTATGCTTTCTTTTTAAATTATCTTTCATTTAAAGGAAAAAAAAAAGTTTTATATAAAAAATCAATTCTATATTTATTTTATTTGCTTAGTTGTTAGTATGTGTGTAACCTTATTAAATATATTATTTTTTGTATTTTTAATAAGTTTTCAAATTATATTTATGATAAATAATAATATTATTACATGGATAATATTTTTATTATTTTTTTTTATTCTTCTATAGAAGCAAGAAAAGCATACATAAATTATTATTCAAAAAAGTATGATTTTTTTTTTTTTTGAAAAAAAAAGTATATATCTTTCCTAAGATTTTTCTTTTTAATCTATTTAATAGTATTATTATTTTGAATATATAATAATCATTAAAAATTTTGCACTTTTTGACGATCTACTAACTGTATTTTAAAAATATTTTATAATAAACAATTATTTTTATTTCTCTGGATAAAAAAAAAAGATATTGTATTTTATTGTTTAAAAAAAAAAGTTGCATTAAATGGTATTTTTTTTTAATATGAATTTATTATCATAATTTGAGGATCAATGTTTTATAAAATATTATTACTAATAATTGGTATTTTGAATGAAAAGAATTAATTTAAGTGTAGATAATGTATTATTAAATTTCTTTTTATCAATAGTTTAATGGTATGATAATTGAAAGTATATTAGATTTTATATGTGAACATTTTACCTTTGTATATATATATATTATATATATATGATATTTTATTAAGTGATAGTTTAAAGGACATATACTTGAATTGATAAAAGAGAGAGATTTATGCTTTTAAGTTATTCATTGAATTTTGTGACAACATTTGATGAGTTAATGTGATATATATATATAACATATTTATATCTTTATATATATGGTAATGAAGTACCGAAAATAGTTATGAATTTAGGAAAGGGGAGATAAAAAGGTTTATATACTTTAAATTAAATGGTGCTTTTTAAATTTTGATATGTCAATTAAAAGAGATTTCCATATGTTTATTGAAATAATAAAAAGAAAAATAAATGAACATTATTTGTTGGGATAATTTTGAAATTTGATTCTTATATATATATTATGTATATATGTACCGTCAACATCATTATGTTAGCTTTTCTTTATAATAATATACAATATCAAGATATTTAAGTATTAAAAGAATTATCAAGAGATATAAAAATAGTCAAGGGATTTCATTGAATTGTTAAAATATAATAATTAAAAGAAAATAAGCCAAAGTTTGTTATTTTTTTAATTACTTTTTATTAAAGTTTATATATGTATATATTGATAATACTATCTTTTCCATAAAAATACTTTATATCATTTATTTCTGTTAAATTATATTAAGTATCTTTTCATCACTCTTTCAATAAGGCAAAATAGATACATCATAAATTTATTAAGAAAAGAAAATGTCCTTTTGGTGATAGTAAATTATATAATAAAGATAAGGCATTTTAAAAAGAAAAATTTGTGGTTTATATATATATATATATTTAGATATGAAGTCATAGTTATTGTTTCTGGTGGTTGATGAAGTTGTACTTCATTTATATAATATAACAGCAATATATACATATTCTTGAAGATTGACAAAGAAAATATATATATACACTTATATATATATATATATATATTAACATCAATTTAAATATAAAGGGAAGTCATTGTAATCTTAATTACCAAGGGAAATGATAAAATACAATTTTATTCTAACTAGAGTTAAAACATTTTTCACTACATAAATTTTTGGTATTACAATTCTGATGAAATTGAAAAAAAAAATAATTTTAAAGATAATATCAATTACTTCAATTTAACATGTGTATTTTTTTTTTCTTTAAATTAAATGTATCTTAATTTATTGTACCAAAGATATATAATAAAATTTTATGGAGAACCTTTTAAATTTAGTACAGTTTTAGGGTAATTATAAAAGTTATGTAAAATGGTAAAAAGAGTTAATTAAAAATATAGTAAGTTAATTAAATTTTCATATTAAATTAATCATCCATATTATTTTATTTTAAATAATTTAAAATTATTACACTTTTGATAATAAAAAATATAGTTTTGTTTTAAAATTAATAGAGTAATTTTATCTTCTTTTTTTTCAATGCTGATATTGATAAAAAAAACATAACTTTTATTATGTATGAAAGATTAATTTGAGTATTGTTTTTGACAATAATGATAAAATAGTAATAGAATAACAGAATTTTAAATGATAAATCTTGTAGTAACAAAATGTTTTTAATATTATTTAAACTTATTTTTTTATTTTTAAAATACTTTATAATAGGGAAAAAAAATATGTTAATTTTTTTTCTTGTTATTAAGGAAAAAAAAAATGATATTACACTCTTTTATGAGTGATAAGGAAGTTTCAGGTTAAAAATAAAAGTAAAAAGGAAGAAAAGTACAACTTTAAGTTGTCAAAGAATTGATATAGTATAACTTTTTTATTAACAATCAAGTTGCTTTTTTTTTTTTGATAACAAATATATTTATTCTTTGACACATAAAGAAATATTGAAAAAAGAAGTCACAAAATTAAAAAAAAATATTTTAAGAAAAATATATATAATTTAATTTTTTTTTGTCATTACTTTAGAATGATTCATTTAGATGAATAAGTCTTTTCTAACTGATTTATCATTAAAATTGATGAATCATTTTACATCAACACTAATTATATTATAATAGAAGTCTTTGTGTATACAATGTTTTACTTTTTAAAATTGTTGATCATATAAATTTATATACTTGAAAAAGATTATACTGTAACTTATGTTAATCTTTTTTAAATAATTATAAGGGAGAAGTTTTTATTTGAGGTGTAGTTAATTATTACTATTATTAATAAGAATAACAAAGGAGAGCCAACTTTATAGTTTCCTTTTACTATTAATTTTATTTTTTTTTTCAAATTAATTCTCTTGCGAATGAGAAAAAGCTTTTTATTTATTAATAGAAAGAAATATAATATATTTATAATTAGAGTTTATGCTAACAAAAAAAAACCTTGAATGGTTGATTAATTGTTTTATTCTTAATTACTCAATTAATTTTGTTTTTCTTTGTATTTATAATAAAAGAAAATTATGGCAATATATTCTTTTATACAGATATTAGCATACTATAAATAGTTTGAAAAAAAAAAAAACAGATGGAATAACAAGATTATTAAACAATTGATACATTAGATTCTCTTGGATAATACATTATATCAGTTCTTTTAATATTTGTGTATAAAGGATTTAACCACATATACCATTTAATATTTTGCCCACAAATTTCTTCCAACATTTGATATTTTGTTTTTGAATTTCTTTTTCTTGAATATCCTCTTCTTTGTAACATTTCTATTGGTGTTTCATCATTAAAAATTGCCTGAAGTTGATCACATGATACAGCTAATACAAACATTCCAAAAAGAATTGATTCCATTGAAAGAAATATTGTATGAAGAACTTTGGCATGATATACAGATTCTCCAAATGGACCATATGTACCCGTACTACCATATTCATCATGATATACCCATGATAATATAACTATAAACATTGAATATAATGAAATTATTAAAATATATGACAAAAATTGCAAAAAATATTTTTGATTAAATTCACCAATACAATTATTTACCCATGGACCTATAAATAAAAATATTTAAAAAAAAAATATTAAAATCATATACTTACAATGATGATCCATTTTTCTGATACATCTATTACAAATTCTACAATGATGAGCTCGGGGTGGGCGAAATGATTGACATTTAAGGCATACACTAAATTCTTCCTTATACTCTAATCTACCATCATTTAATTGCCTCCTTGAAATTTGTTCATTATAATCTTCACTCTCCTCTTCACTATCACTAAAATAATCAATGGAAGGTAATCTTTGACTATTTTTTTTTCTCGTCATTTCAGCTATTTTATCTTCAACTTTTCTATAATAAAAGAAAAATATTATACATATATATATCATATTTTAATATAAAATAACATACTTATTTTTTTGTATTGGAACAATACCAGGGTCTGCCGTCATTGTCCTTGTATGACTGATAAGAGAAAGAAATATTAATCCATTAAATATTAAAATATGAAATGTTCCCCATAGGCTAAAAGAAAAAAACAATATTTTTTTTTATATATAAATGATAAAAATATAATAATAACTTACGATTCAATAAATGTTGGTAAGATCATCCAATTAATAACAACATAATCAGCATATAAAACAGAAGCATAAGTTAAGATAACACAACTTAATCCACAAAAATCTTTATGAAATACCATTCTTTATTTTTTTTTTGTTTATTTTCAAATATTAGGATAAATAAAAAGTTTTGTAAATTGCCTTTTTTTTTTAAATAATAAGAAAAAAAAAATTTGGCTAAGAGATTTATTTTTAGAAAACTTATATCTCTTTCAGAGAACAATATAAATACATTGATAAATGATTTAATTAACAAATACTAAAAAGATAGGATAATAGATATATAATTACTAAAAAACTGTTTTGACAGCAAGTAGATGAAATAAAATTTGGTATCTAATGGTACTTAATGGAAGTTTAAAAAGTTTTATTTTTTCTTAATTACCAATCGCTGATATGTGTATTATAGATAAGTATGTTTGTCTATATGTTTTCAAGTAACAGTTTTCGTGTTAAGACTTGATACAATAAAGAATACTTTTTGTTAAATATTAAAAAATATAAAAAGTGATAATATTTATTCAAAAATAGATTTTTCTTTTTTTTTAATATTAGTTATGATAATATTAATGGTATCAGCTTTATCCGATTAAATATAAAAATTTTTTTCTTTATATAACAAAATATAAAATGTTCTTATGTTTTTGACAAAACATTTTTCGTTATTACATTGATTAGTTATACTTCAAAGATGATATTACTTTACCCGAATTTTTTATTTTATTTTATTTATTTTTATTAAAAAAAAATATTTTTTCAAGTTTATATCAGTTATTAAATAATATTTTTTTTTTTTAATTTCTATTATAAATATTTACGATAAATTATAAGTAATTTTAAAAAGATATGATAAGGTTATTTGGTATGATATTAGAAATTTGAAGGAAAAATTTAATTATTTGTCAAATAATAAACTTCTAAATACCATATATTGGTTAAACAAAATATATTCTCCTAAAAATAAGGATAAAATCTCAAGTCATTCTTAAAACAATTCAAATTTAAATTGACATTGATGGAGTAAAAATAGAATTTTTGTTGACATAAACATTTATCCAGAGTTTGATGGGCGAATTATGATAAAAATGAATTTAAATTATTTTGTTTGATAATCTTTGAATATTTAGTAGAAAAACAAAAAGGGGATAGTTTTTATTATTTGAGTTAGACTAAATTACTTTATAAACTTAAAATTTAAAATAATCATTTAAGTTTTTAGACTTTTTTTTTATCTTCAAAAAAAAAAAATTAGGAATTCTTTTAAAGTGACTAAAGAAAAGTTATTCATAATCAAATTATGTTATAATTTATGCAATTTAAATCTCTATACATAAATTTATAATCTTTAAGTACATCAAATTAAAATTAAACATTAATGTACATTAATTGTGTACATAAAATCTTAAAATAATTTAAAGTTTATATTTAGCAATGAGATTAATTTCTATTTATATTTTTATTAAAAACATTTTTACTTTAAAAAAAAAATACTATTTTAAGAAAAATAAATTTTTCCATGAAAATATTTAAAAAGTTGTTGAATAAATGGAGATATAAATACATTCGTTAAATATAGCATGGATAAACAAAGAATTGTCGGTCCAATCAAATCTGGTAAAAAATTTTTGTACATAACTTGAAAATGTCTTGTTAATAATATACCCTTAAAAATATATTTATGAATATTAAAAACTTTTTTTTTACTTACAACTATGATTGAAATATAACAAATTATAATTAGATTCCATTCATTAAAAGTAACAATATATCCCATTAACATAAAATAACATAAAAAATTTCCAATCAAATAATCATAATAAGTATATTGTTTTAGTTCTTTATCATTAGTTAAATTTTTAATATCTACAATTTTTACATTATCTGATGATTCAGGAATCTGTGAAGTATAAGTTAATAAATAAGAAATATCATTGTGAATTTCATTCATAAAATTAAAAGATTTTTCTACAGATGCCTGTGATTCTTTTAAAAAAGTATATGCCTCAAAAAGTGATAACAATAATGGCATAATCCACCATCCCCATTTAGGCCATATTTTCAATTGATTTAAAGTAAGTAATACAGCCATCTTGATAACAAAGACATTCTTAATAAAATTAAATTTTTTAACACAAATAGATATTATTTCAATAATAAATGAAACTCCAATAATAAATATTAATAAAGTTCCATTAATTTCAATGTTAAAAAAATTCAATAATTGTTGGCAATGTAAACCAAAAAAAATTGACATAATTAATATAATATAACATGCTATAAAATTTTTAGAAATCTAATCATAATATTTTGAAATTTATTTTATAAAATAATTTTACTTACTACTGTTAAAAAAATCATTCCGCATGTATGTACAAAAACTATTTCACCCAAAACAATTAATTTAATGTCCCATGCCAATCTATTATTTTCATTACTAGAAAAATAATTATTTTATAATTATAAAAAAAAAATTGTTAAAAATTACTTTTTATTAAAAAATACTAATTCAATTTTATCTATTTCAGTTTCATTATAGTAAAAAATATATTTAATACAAAAAATTATATATCCTATACATATTGTTATAGGAAAAATAAATAATGCTATTGAAGAGTAGAATGAACTTAAATTTATTTTATCATTTTTATAATTATTAATTTCAATATTAGGAGTTTTTATAAAAATATAATCTTTCATAGACATAGATTTTTTTTTTATAATAAATCAAATAAGTATAAAAATAATTATTAGTAAAAAAATGATTTACTAAGATAAGAATGTTGCTTCACCTTAAAGTTTAAAGTAAAAATGCCGCTTACACTTGTAAAAAAAATTGGGATATGTGGTGATAGAAGTTAAAGAATGACAGAGAAAGTATGCAAATTTATTTGTGATATATATATGAATGATATAAATATATTGTTAAGCTTGTATACTCAATTATATATTAAAAAAATGATTAATCTTAACTTTTGATTTATGATCATCTTTTTTACCTTTATTTTATAATGGCAATAAATTTTTGAAATGTTTCAGATGCCAAAAATGTTGTTTATATATTTCATTTTTTTTTTAAAATTCATTACAATGTTTGAATAATTTTTGTTATTTCATATATTATTTACAATTATATTATGTTTATTTTATTCTCAATGATGTACTTAGTTGTCATAAAATCTTGAAGTAGAAGAAGATATAAAATGCTAAACAAATTATTTTCCATTAAAAATAAAAGTCAAAGTTTTCTAATATACTATTAAAGATACTATATTTTTGAATATTTAATATAAAACAAAATTATATCATATCTTACAATTTTTTTTAATAAAATTTTAAACAAATATTCATATCATTAAATATTCAAAATAAAAAAAAAACTTTATTTTATGTAATTGTGTTAAATTTTAACAAAAACTAATAAATATGTAAATTGTGTAAATAATTAATTTCCTCCATTTTTTAAAAAATACTTTAACATATTATTATTAATTCAAGTAGAAATTAAAAAAAAAATTATTTTTAAATTAAAAATATTTGATATAAACCCAGCGTTATTATCACATTCTTGTTATCATAGAATGGTTCATTAACAGAATTAAAGGTAATAGAAAATTATAAAAAAATTATACTGGTATTTCTTGTAATAACTTTATTTTGAAATTCTATTAGAATTATATTTGTAAACTCTCCTTCAAGCTCCTTAAATTTACTATAAAAAAATTTTTTTTTAATATAGAAGATAAATGAATATTCAATCCAAAAATAATTTTAATTACACCCATAATAATAATCCATTTTGATAATAATATTTAAAAAAAAATATATATATAACTTGAAGGAATGAAAAAATATTTCTTGATAATAAAAAAAAAATAAATCTTTATATTTTCTTTAGCTTTCACCAAACTTAAAAGCTCTTCTATTTTTTCTATCTAAAAGAAAAGATAAGATTACTACCTAATAATAAAATTTCCTTCATGCATTAACATATAATTTCAGTAACTGTCATTAAAAAAAATTATTGAAACAATTTATTAATAATTAAGTAAAAACAAATATCTAGACAAAATTAAACATACAAAGACATTTTTTTTCTAGAAAAATAAACATTTATATTTCATTGATCCTTTCTTTAACTTCATAATATATTTTATATAAAAATTTCAAAAAAATATTAAGCTTTTTTTTTGAAAAAAAAAAGATATCAAAAGATCGTAGCATTTTTATAATAAAAAATAATAAAATATAGAATTACAGTAACCCGTTGATAACAAACCTTCTTCTTTAATCTATTATATTATCCTTTTTTTCTTTTTATAATAACTGTTTTTTTTCATAATCATGCAATAATAATAGCAAAATGATATTAATATTGTTAATATTTTAAAAACATAGACATATTGTTAATGATATGAACAAAGAAGATAAGTAATTATAGGTATATAAAAAAGACCTGTGATAAATGATAAAGTAACTCCTTGAATTTTTGAAACTCCTGATGTTGATGAATCATTTGAATTATATATGGTACTTGATGAATTATTTACTTTATCCTGAGGCATATTGCTCCAACATTCATTACAAATATCTCTTAATGTTCTTGATTGTTTTATTGAATATGTTGATTTTAACTAGAAAAAAAAATTAATTATTTAAAAAAAAATAATATATTTAAAATTACCTGTTCCTCTGGATTATAATAATCATATAAAACCATTTGAGCTGGTTTTTGATCAACAACTTGATAAGCTTTATCACTATATAAACTAAGGCATACAGGATTACCACCAAGTGGATTAAAATAGATATTAACTTTTGTATCATCATTATCCAGATCAACTCTTTGTAAATCATCAACATCTGTTAATTTATTTGTTTCATCAATATCATACTTGAAACCACTTAAAGTATTTATTTCAGCAACAGCCATATTTGATTTAGATCCTATTTTATTATAATTGCAACATAAATCCATTTGAATTCGATTACCGGATCTAACTTCTTTAATATCCTTTGAACAATTAAAGACAGATTCATCTCTTGTTGTTGTTTTATGATAAGAATATTGAATTTGTACAAATACAACACCATCACCTGATCCTTTTATAGTTATTGGTCCATCAAGATTATTAATTATATAACTTTGTAAAACTAAACTATTATCATTATTAATAGTAAAAGTATGTTCTTCATTATTTGCCAATTCAACTTTAACTTCAGCATTTATTTCACTTGAATAGACACGTTCAGCATACCCACCAAGTGCCTGTAAAGCTATTACTGTATCTTGTGTTGAAGAAAATCCACCTAAACTATTTCTTTGAGAAGTTAACCATCTAACTATTGGTGAGGCAGAATGAGTATCATCAATTTTGTTATATGATAATAATACATAAGCTGTCATCTCAACATCAGCTGGTTTTGGTTGATAAAAATATAATGAAGTATCTTTATCCTGACTTTTATCAGTATTTCCTTTTTTTGATGTGGTACTCCAATATGTATTACCATCACTAGATGTAATCTTCCTATTTTCTAATTCTTTTAAACCAATATTACTTTTTCCTGATCCAGCTAAATGTAAGGCATACGTTGTGACAGCCAAGGCATATGTTGTATCAGTATCCTCTGTACCATTATTAGAAATAAGAGATGATAAATTATTTTCTAAATATTTAATTGCTTTTTCATTTTTAACACCATTTTCAAGTAATGCTATTGTAACATATGCCGTCAAAGCTACACCACCATTTTGGGCACCACCTTGCATATCTTTATGATGAATTTCACCTCTTTCAATAAAAGCTCCAGTATCAGGTTGTTGTTGAGAGTTAAGGAAATTAATAGCATGTGTTAAAATTGCCGTATCAACATAAATATATTCTTGTGCTTGTTTAAATGACTTCAAAACAAATGCCGTCAACCATGTTGATCCATGAGAATCAGATTTACCAAAAGCTGAAAAACTATGATCAGGACGCATGTATGTTAATTCTCCTTGATAACCAGCCTCCATAAAAGAGATAGCTTTCTTGGCTAATGAGGGAATATTTTTATGGGTAGCTGCTAAATATTTCATAACAACAATATTTGGGACAAAATTTAACATATTTTGTTCACCACATCCTGATGGCATACGAACAAGAGAATCAAGTTGTGAAAGAATTGGTCCCATAATATCTCCAATAACATCAATTTTGGCAAATTTAGATCCAGGAACTGAGTCAGATGGGAAAATCATATTAATAGTTTTTGTATATTTATAATTTTTAGTACTATTATCATTTTGAATTTTTTCTTCATCTGTATTGTTATTTTCTGTATCACTATGATGGACATTTTCCCTATCATCATTATTATTAAGTTCCATAACTAAGGGAACATTTCTATCAACTCTGTAACCTTCAGGTTCAACTTTAATTGGCATTTCTACTGCATCACCGGCATTTTGTGATTGAGCTAATACATTCAACATTATATCTCCAACTTCATTAAAAACTATTGGAAAATAGACAGCTTTTGATATTCCACCACCAGGAACAGAAATAATTCTTTTATTTATGTATGGTGATTCATTTTTATTGATAGATGTTAAATCTTCTGAAACAAATTCAAATCCACTATTTTCTCTTTGTTTTAATGTAACTTCAACATCTTGTTCATTTTCCATGTAATTAAAGACAAGAACTTGTAAAGCAAATTGTTCACCTCTTTTAATTGAGTAAGGTAAATTTAATCTTACAAAGAATGGACGGAAAACTTTAAGTTTAGGATTTGATGGTGAAATACCAAGTCCAAGATTTTCATTTATAGCAAATGCAGAAGAGACCCATGATGTTATAGTATCAGGAACTTTTGTTTCAAATGTTACTGTTCCATTGTCACTAAAAAAAAAGTATTATAATATATTTAAAAAAAATATATAAAAAAGCAAAAAAAAAACAATATTTATGAGATACAACTATTATATTATCTTTCTACTACACATTTTTTTTTTTATCACTATACATACCTATCAAAATCTTGCCATACCCATGTTTCTGGAAATTCACTCCTAATTTTAATATTTAGTGGTTGTGGAACAGAGTCAGATTTATCATAATCCACAGATGCTACATTCATCATCATCATTGGTGGTCCTCGTTCAGCAATAGCTCCTCCTCTACGTAAAACGCTTGTTTCAACCACTATATAAGTGAAAAAAAATTATTTTTTTTTGTTGTATTTTATATATATTTATATTATTTTTAATTATATATATATATTTTTTTAAGAACATGCATAGATTATAGGTATTAGTGATAAGGATAACAAAAAAAAATTGATAGAAACTTGTGTTTACTATAGAGATAAAAAAAAAAGAATTGTGTAGTGGTATAAAAGATAATGATAGTGCTTTCTCAATAAATACTAAATGTAGAATCATTAACTTACTTCGTATAAAGATTCTCAGACCAAACCCATGATTCAGGAAATTCTTTTCTAATTTTAATATTATTAACAGACTCAATACCTTTTCCTAATGGTGCTTGATCCATACCAAATACAACCTCCTCTTGAATTAAATTAGGTAAGATAATATTTTTAACATTATTTTTTCCTAGTCTTCTCATTACTGTCCTACCCATACTTTTAAAATAATGTTCTACAAAAAGTGAATAGATGGGAAAAGAATAAGTGATAGGTAAGATAAAGGAAAAAGAAAGAAAGAAAGAAAGAAAAGTATAAAGAATTGTTTAAATAAATGATAAACATGCAAAATTTAGTAATATATATATATATGTACTTCTTTTTTTTTTATTTAAATTAAAACTTACTGTAATTTTCAGGTTCATCTTTAAATAATAAAGCATCTGTCATAACAACTAAACCAGCATTTTCAAATATACTACCTGCATCTTTACCACCAATACCCCAAAATGGATACCATATACTACGTTTTTTTCTTTTAAATAATTCAAATGGTCTATAATCACCTGGTTGATCCATTGTATCATACTGTTCAACATCCTGTTCAATGATATCTTTTGTTATATCATTACCACTTTTAAGTAATAAGACAGATTGATCAACAGCCAACAAACCAATATATGAATCTGGTGCTGCTTTAACAGTAAATTTAAGATCTTCTCCTGGTTCAACTGATGTTTTATCAATTGATAATGAAACTTCATTTTGAAATAAACCATCAACTTTAAAATCTAATGCATCAACCATAATTTCTTTATTTCCATCACGAACAGAATATATTAATAATCGTGATTTTGGTGCCATTTGATTAGTTGCTGTAAATGTTATAGCAGCATGTAAACCAGATACAGGAATTTCATTACTCAAAACAACATATCCTCTTGAAATAACTTGATAAGTTAATGATTTTAATGGTTCTGTTGATTTGATACTAAATGATAATGGTTTACCAACATCAACTGTTCCTTCATTATCAGCTGTTAATTGTAAAAAGTTTCCTGATGGTGATTTACCAGCTTCAACATATAATGATGTGTAAATAAGAGCATTTGTAAAGTTATCTTTTCCTTCTCTATCATAATGTGCCTCAACACGAGCTGATGTACAATTTATTGGTGGTTTTAATGTTAAAACAGAAGTTCCATGACCATCTAACTCAACTATTTTACTTTCATTTAATTGTTTTACCTCATTTATTGTTTCATCATAAGGGAAATTATAAAATGTTGTTACTTTAACTCTTTTTGGTACTGTTGATTTAACAGGAGTATTATCCATATTTTTTAATGTTACAATAACATTATAATTTAAACCTGGTTTAAAAGTATCACCCTGTTTTTCTACTTCTAATTTTACATCATGCCTATATGCAATAATTTGTGCTGAACCATTTCTTTGAACATCAGTTAAATCTTCTGTAACAGTTGCTAATATTCTAACAGTACTACCACCATAAATAGTTATTAATTTATGTTTTTTTAATTCATCATTAGTAAATTTAACGGTAGCCTCACCAAGAGAATTTAATGTAACAATTCTTTCTATACGTGATTCAAAAGAGTTGGCTGTCTGTGAACCATCTTCACTAATAACAACTGGTCTTGGACCTAAATTCCATCTATGCCATGGTAATTCAAGAATAACTTTAGCTTTTCCTCCAACACCTTTACCATAAGTATACTTTGCATCTATAAGAACAGATAAATCTTCATTAACAGTTATAAAACTTGGTGTTTTAACAGAAACATCAAATTTAGGTAATACATATTTATCAACGGTAAATGTTTTTTCAAATTTGACACCAGATTTTGTCTGAACCTCTATTGTCCAATCTCCTAATGGTGGTTGTTTAGAGAGAGAAAATTTCGATGAAAAAACACCTTTTTTTAGGGTTTGTTCAATCCATTGTTGAATAACATTTTTATTTGGATCAACAATTTTTACTGAGATACTTTCTGATTCTTTGACAGGTTTAAGTTCAGGATTTACAACTACAACTCTGAAACTAACAACTGACTCAGGTTTATATATAGCCTTATCTGTTTGAACAAATATTGAGAGAGACTTTGAATTATAATGAATATCTTTTTCATCTTCAAACATTAAAAGACCATTTAAAGTTTCACCTCTAATGTAAACTTTATATGATTGTCCTGCTATCAAAACATCTCCAGGTACCTCATCAATTGTTACTGTTAATGCTTTTCCTGGTGTTATATTTGTAACAACCTTAGCAGCAATTGTTTCATTATTATCACGGGTACGTATTTCAAGGCGAACAATATAATCAGTAAAATCAGACTTAAGAATATTTACTGATGCTGCATATGGTAAGGATGGTCTAACAACTCTAGGGGCAATTATTAAGTATGAACCCTTATAATGTTTAGTTTCTTCCTCTTTTTTAGGAATTTTAGATGAAAATGGATTTGAGATGTCTAGTAAAGGCATTATTGTGGTACTTGTCAAATCAACAGGATCTTCATGTTTCAAAGTTGTAGTACTACTATCAATAGTATTATTTTTAGTTGTTTTAGGTTCTTCCCACTGAACTGTTGAAATCATACCATTAAAAGAATCTTTTGTTGTCTCATTATTCAACTGTGATGTTATATTATTTATAAATAATAAAGAAATTAAAAATATATGAGGTGAGTAACCACGCCACATCTTTTAGATAAATATAATAAATTTTAGTTAAAAAAGAAAAAAAAAGTTTTCAAAAATGTCTTTTTTCTAAAAAAAAATAATTTTAAATAATAATTTATATAATAATAAAAAAAAATGTAACATGAGAAATAAAATATTTGTATAGTATTTAAATATTTATTTTTATTAAAAATTGAATAAAACATGAAAAATTTTAAAAAATATTAAATTGGTAAAAGTTTATAATTAATGGATACTCAATTTACAATATTTATTTTTATAAATTTTAACAATGACATTAAAAGTAAAAAATATATATATTATTATACACTAGTTATTTTATTATTCAATTATATTTTTCTTCTCTTTTTTTTTTTATTTATATATATTTAAGTAATAAAAAATATTTAGTACTTTTTTTGGTAATTAAAAAATAAAAATGATATATGATAATTATTTAAATATTATAAATTTAATGAAATAATGAGGGTTTATTTATATTATATAAAGGTAAACTATAGTCACCCCTACAACTGATAGTGTAATGAGTCGCATGATTAAAAAAGAGAGGTATGGCAAAAATAAAATAAGATGATATATTATAATCATAAAGGCATAATTTTTAATTTTAATCAGACTGGGATGAAAAGGTTGGTGATTAGTTATATAGGCAAATAAGTATGTATATATATTACAAAATATCATAAGATTAGTTTCAAGTTTAAATATATATATATACAATATATATATATATGACAACAACATCTTAAGTATATTTTTATTAACATTCTTTTATATAACTCACTACAACAAACATGATATATATATAATAATATTATATAATATTTAGCCATCAAAAATGTTCTTAAAAAAATATTTAAAATATCTATTATGTCAGAAAAATTTATTAGGAGAGGTAGTAAAGTAATAAATATATATTATTACAAAACAAAAGAGAAAAATTAAGAATATTAAACTTTTTATTTAAGTTATGAGAAGATGATATTAGGTATTAAAGTTGTCAAAAAAATTTCTTAAAATATTATTATTATTATTATTATTATATTACTAAGTTGATATGTTTAAAATAAAGATATAATAGAAGAAATATGGGAAATACTTTAATATTTGATCTTATGTATGTGATTTAAATAATATAAAAGAATTTTTTCATATGAGTAAATAATATAAATATATCTCTATGATATTTTAATAATTTATAATCAAAAAGTATTAAGTTATTATTTTATATATATATATAAATATATATAAATATTTTAAATATTTTTATTTTAATTTTTTTTTATATAAATAATTATACTAAATTCTATATCTTTATTTTTCTCTCTTTTTCTTCTTCTCTCATGGTGTTATTTAAATTCATTTAAAAATATTTTTAATATATGTAAAAAAAAAAATGGGTAGTAAAAAAAAGGTAATAGAGATATGATTCATATAAAATCAAAAATTAAACATTTTTATTAAACATAACTATAAATATTGTTAAAAAAAATAGATTAACAATCAATTTGTTAAAAGACACAATATATAGTCTCCTCATTATTAATGGATTAAAATGTACCATCACTAAAATAATAATAATAATGAGTTAAATGATTTGGGTAAATATATGTTAACTTTATATTAATAAATATACAAATGACTCACAAATTTATATTACCATTTTGTTATAAAAAAATAATTTTTAAAATTATGAGTAATCACATTTTTTTTTTTTTGTAGTTAGATAAACTTTACCTATTCATATATAAATTAAGTGACAATGTTTTTAATGGTACTTAGAAAAATCGGAAGATTACAAAAAAAAAAAAAATAAAATAATAATACCTATTTAATATTTACATAAAAATTTATATATGTTATTTGGTAAATGATATATATATATTTTGTTTACAAAAATTATATGTATCATCATTAGAAGTGACTTCACCTTCTGCGCAAAATGATTTTAATAAACGCACATATATATATACTTTTTTAAAAAATTAGTGAATCATTTTTTAAGTGTTTTTAAATTTTAGGTCTATAATATATACAATCAAGGTAAATTAATTAACAATCATGAAATTTTTTCATTTATCAACTATAAAATACATTTTTTTCTCCTCCTTTTTTTTTTTAAATAATTAATAATGTCTTTTCTTCTAGAAAAATGAATATACCACATTTTGATGTTTAAGAAATAGGTATAAAGGTAAAAATTTAATTATTTAATAAAAGTAAATGATTTTATTTATTTTTTTTTTTTTGCTACTTTGATAGGGAAACACTATGATTGGGTTAAAAAAATTTTTAATTTATAAATATTTTAAGATGACCTTAGTATATAATTTTATGAGTATGATCACTAAAAAGAGGGGTGAAATTTATTATAAAATATATTATTTATGATAAATAGAGGTACTATCATCAATTGAGAAATAGAAAACAATAGGTGAAGGTAATGTAGTATATTATAATGAAAAATAAACTATCTATCATAATATTTTCAAAAGGATGTTGGGTGAATTTATATATATATATTTTATTGAGGATATATATGTAGGTTTTGATTACAGATATAGTATTATTAAAATAGTATGCCTTTCATAATATTAAAAACAATCTGTAATTGGAGATCTTACCAATTATCATTTTATGATATTAAATTTACAATTTGAAAAGTTTCCTCATATTATTATAATAAAAAGAATAATTAATAAAATCTATGTTATAATATATCCTCATTCTAATAATACAAAGCCAATATTTATAGTTCAATAATATAAAAATTTATTTGTAAAAAAGATTATATCCACATCTAATATTATATAGGCTTTTGACCAAAACAAAAAGTGATTGATTAAAAGGAAATTGTGTAATATTAATTAAGTAAAAGTTATTGTAAACAAACTTTTTACTTTTATAATAATGTATAATTTAAATATATATATATATATATCTATTAGGAAATCATAATCTATATAAAATAATTTAAAGTTTGATGTATGTATATCTTATAAATAAAGTTATAATATCTATAGTAATAAATTTTTGCCACCAATAATACAAATAGGTATTGTAAAAATAATAGTATTATATTAATAATTTAATCTTATTTATGAGGTATAATAACTTTAACAAATCTTATTTAATGCTCCAATTTACAATAAGAAAAGAAATATATATACAATCAAAAATAGATATTTATTATTATTTAATAATTTAAATAATATAATAAATAAATTTTTATTTTTTTTTTTGCTTTAAATCAAATATATTTTACATGAATAATAATTAGTGATTTTACCTTTTTGATTCATAATATTTAAAGGTAAAATAAAAATAATAAAAAAAAAAAGATAAAAGAACCACAAATCAGCATGAAATATATATATATACATGAAACAATAGCAATAATTTATAAAGAAAAATATAATAAGAAAATTTTGAAGAATAAAACTTTTCATATTTCAAAAGAAACAATAGAAATTCAAGGTCAGTTAAAGGTATAAGATATTTAAAAATACAAAAAAATTAATCTTCCTAAAGAAAAAAGCTATATTTTATATAAAGTAACAATCTACAAAAATCCAATTAAATATATATATTAATGTCCTTAATATAATAAAAAGGTGTATACTCACTTAACTTCAACATATGATAATTTTCAAAATATAATTTGTCATGTCAAAAAATTTTTACTTAATTTGCCATCTGGTTATATAAAATTTCTTGATATACATATATATATATATATATATATTTAAAGGTGATTCAACAAAATTTTATAAGGTTACACAGGCATTCTCCTAATTTTCAATCACCACTCGTCAAATCAAAACTATATAAATGTTATATAAAATTCTTCTATTCCAAAATAAAATGAAAGAGATAGAAGAAGGTAGATAGAAAAATTTTTTTAAATGAATTTAATATATTTTATATAAAAATTAATTTATTTTTCAAATAAATGTGTACGGGTTCAAATGAAAATTAACAAGGGTAAAAAATAAAAAGTTTTGAAATAAAGAAATTCACCTATTTTTTTTTTGGGAAAGATCTATATAATATGATAACCTGTTACAATTCAAAAAATCATTTTTTTTTTTCAATATAAATTAAGAGATTTTATATCTTTTGTATTTAGTGGTGATTTAAATATTTTTGTATGTGATCTGACATCATGAAACGCCTTTTATCTTGCTAATATAATCAAGGTCATAATCAAAAAGTAATATAATTGAAATATTTAAATAATTGTATAATATTGTTAAATGGGATATTTTTTTTTTGTTAAAAAAATTTTTTTTATTTAGTAACAATCGAAAAAATTTGTTTTTTTTTATCTTTTATATATAAATGAAAATCTAGATTTTATTATAAAAAATATATTAAATATCTTCTTATACCAAATCAAATTTTAAGCTAATATAAAAAGATATAATATAAATAAATGAAATTTAAGTATTTATGAATAAATATATATATATATTATAAACAACAAAACAAAAGTCAGGTTTTAAAATTATACTTTTGGAAAATTATTTAAAATATATTTTAATAGAATTAGTGCAGATAAAAGATAAGAAAAAAAAATATTAGTTTATAAGATATGATATATCTATAATGATATGGCAAGATTGATAAGTTTAAATATAAATATAAGTATAGACATAAAAGATGATTTTAAAAAGTTTTAAGATTATACTACTTTAAGTACAATTCAAGATTAAGACATATATATCTAATGTATTTTGTTAAGAAAATGGTTTATTAAAAGAGTTAGTAGGTATCAGTATTCTTGTAAATTTAAATAATTATGATCAATTGTTATAATGTATGTCTTCTTATTGATAAAATAAACATTTTATCTTCTTTATTAAGAGTGTCTAAAATTTAGACATTTAAAGATATAATTTAGTAAACATCACAAATAAGGTAAATAACTTTTTTTCATAATTTTAATAAAAATATTGTAAATTTTAAATATAATACATCACGAAGTTAAAATATTTTTCATAAATTTTACTTATAGTAAAAATCTAATATATCTAGTTCTTTTATAAATTAATAAACTTTAAGCTTTTCATATTTATATTGTATATATGTTAAAAAGTTATCATAATTCACAAAACGTTAATTCATAAATAAAGTAGTTTTAAATATATTAACCTATTAAAAGGCTAAAATAAATTTTAAAAATGTACTTAAGAAATAAGGATAAATTTTTTATCATATATAAGCCAATACAAATCATTTTGATGAATAAGTGGGTATTTGATAAAAAAAAAACTACAACTCTATTTTATTAGTAGTGGTGATATGCTTTATGAAAAATGACTTTATATATACGATGATTTTCTTAAGAATGTTATTTATCTTTTTTTTTTCTTAAAAAAAAGAATTTTTTTTTTTGTATTCATTTTATAATAAATTTCTTATAAAACGTGTTAGAATCATTTTATTTATATGTAATTTAGTATTAAATAAATAAACATTTTTGTTATCAAGAAATGATTTTTTCATATGATTTTTAAATGAATAAATTAAATAATTATTTTCTTATCATTACAGGAACACCATATACATTTATTTGATAAAAAAATAACTTCCTGTTATAAAAATATTTCCTCCATTACAAAAAAAAAAATAATTATGCAATAAAATAGCCAATTGATTATGAGAAAGTGATAAAAATTTTTATTCTTAAGAACAATTTTTAAGATGGTCCTTTCTTTTATATCATTTTTAAAAGTTTAAATTATAAATAAATAATAATTTTTTCATGATTAAAATTAAATTAAATTAGTATTAGAAAAGTGATGCATGTAAAATTTTGTTTTGGAAAAATGTACTGTGACACATTTAATACTTATTTAACGTTTTTGGTACTTATTCATTTTTTCTTATTTATGTAACAATTTTATCACCTAATTAATCTTTTTTAATATTGTTTATAAAACTTTTTTCTTACAACTATATGTAAGTTAGTGATTTATTTACAATTTTGTTATCAAATTTTTTACTATTGGTACTTTTTTTACCAAAAAAAAAAATTTTCATATCTTTAAACATATAATGGTGATTATATAACTTAGTTAATGATGATTAAACTATACTTTTTTTTTTAAATTTAAAAATTTTGGTTTCATATTTTACATACCTTTAAAAATGTATTTTATAGTAAAATTTTTCTGTATTCAAAAGTTATTAATTATTTCATTTATAGGTTTATTTTTATATTAAAAGAAATTAAAGATATATATATATAGATATATATATTCATATAAATTATATATTTGTATATTGAGAATATTTTATTGGTATATACATAAAATAATTATTAATATAGAAAAAAAAAGTTTGTTACAAATTTGTAAAAAAAAAGTAAGGATGGCTTCTAATTTATTTAATAAACCAACAATATATAGACATGGAGATAATAATTATTCTTCTCTTATCAATGAATACATTGAAAAAGAAAACAAAATAAAAATAGTAAGTATAATAATTGATATAAATTGTTTTAAAAAATATTATTTACTTAAGGATTTAGAAAAAAAATCACTCCCATCACGTATGTGGGAGAAATATGGTCCACTTAGAAATGCTTTCTGCAATGTTGATTATTCAAGTGTCGTTTCACATACTGTTCAAAGAGCTAGCAGTGAACATTTAAGAAAAATTTTTAACAAATATTCCACTATTGAAAAAGATGGTCAAAAGTATATGACTCATGATGATTTTGTAAAAAAATATCTTAATTTATATATGAGTAATGATTATAATAAAGAAACTGTTCGCCTCCTAACTTCAGCTATTAATGCCTCAAAAAGTAAACTTATTTCTTTTGAAGAATTTTGTGCTTTTGAGGCAGCTCTTTGTAAACATGATATTTTGTATTTGACGGCTTTCCAGTTGTTTGATAATAATTCTAATGAATGTATTAGCTTTAGTGATTTTGAAAGAATTATTAGGCATACGGCACCTTTAATGAAATTTGAATTTGATTTTGATTCTGATTTTATTAAAAGGTATTTTGGTGAAGATAAAAAAGGAACTCTTGATTATTATGCTTTTTGTCAGTTACTTCATGATTTTTATGAAGAACAAGGAAAACAGGCATTTAATGTTTATGATAAGACAAAAGAAGGTGCAATTTCTGCTGAAGATTTCAGTAAAATAATGACAACAATAAAGGGATATCTTTTGACAGAATTTGTTAAAAATAATCTTATGGCTATTGCTAGTGGTAACAATAGTTCACATAAAGTAAGATATTCATTTTATGCTGCATTCAATTCATTACTATCAAAAATGGAATTAATTAAAATTATTTATCTTTCTCTTGCTAGGGGTAATTTAAATCTTGAGGTAAGTAAAGAGGAATTTCTCCGAGCAGCTCAGTCATTTTCTCATGTAACTCCCTATGAAGTAGAAATTCTTTTTAAACTTGCTGAGGTAGCTCATCCTGAATCAAGAAGTTTATGTTTCAGTGATATAGAAAAAATTGATCCTGAAAGATTGAAAAGAGTTACATATACATCAAGATTAGCAACAGACTCTCCTGTCAATGAAAAGAAGGAAAGAAGTACATCTACCGCAGTTCTGGAATCACTTTATCGTTTTGTTATTGGTTCTGTTGCTGGTGCATGTGGTGCTACAGCTGTCTATCCAATAGATTTAGTTAAAACACGAATGCAAAATCAAAGAACATCATCTATTATTGGTGAAGTTGCATATAAAAATAGTCTTGATTGTTTCAAAAAAGTTGTTAAATTTGAAGGTGTTCTTGGATTATATAGAGGACTTTTACCACAACTTGTTGGTGTAGCACCAGAAAAAGCCATAAAATTGACGGTAAATGATTTTGTTAGGGATAAATTTACTGATAATGAAAAAATACCTTTATATGGTGAAATTATTGCAGGTGGTTGTGGTGGAGGTTGTCAGGTAATATTTACAAACCCTTTAGAAATAGTTAAAATTAGATTACAAGTTGCTGGAGAATTACAAAGTGCTGGTAGACATATAAATGTTTTTACAGTATTAAAAGATTTAGGATTTTTTGGTCTTTATAAAGGAGCACGGGCATGTTTTCTTCGTGATATACCATTTTCTGCTATCTATTTTCCAGCTTATGCGCATGCAAAACTTGCTACAGCCGATAAAGATGGTCATAATAGTTTACCTTCACTTTTTGGATCAGCTTTTATTTCTGGTGTTCCTGCTGCTGCTTTAGTTACACCAGCTGATGTTATCAAAACAAGATTACAAGTTGCTACAAAAGCAGGTCAAACAACATATAATGGTATTTATGATTGTGCTAAGAAAATTATGGCTGAGGAGGGACCAACAGCCTTCTGGAAGGGTACTGCAGCACGTGTTTTTAGATCCTCACCACAATTTGGTTTTACTCTATTAACATATGAACTTCTCCAAAGAGTATTCCATGTTGATTTTCACTAAAAATTACTTTTTCAAATTCCCAATTAATTAGACAAAAACATGTATAATTTGTTAATGGTTAAAAATTTAAAAATATAAGTTTTTTAAATAATAAAAATCTTAACATTGTTATAAAAATATATATTATAGATTACTTAATAAAACATTTTTTTTTGTAACATGAAAAATAAAAAGTTCAATTTTTTGCACAAGAGTAAAATTAATCAAAAGTTTATTTTCCAAAAAAATAAAAATACATATAATTTTTGTTTAAATTTTATGGTCCATCTGAAACAAGTGTTAGTATTGTAAATTTACCCTATGAATAATTAGTTATTTTAATAAAAAAAGTGTAAACATACGTCTTCTAATGGTATTGTATCCATATTTTTTAAAATTGCTTACATGTTATCAAAATTTTTCACAATTATAAAACCCAATGGTTGCTTTTGCCATCTTCAGATGTATTAATTAAAGCTGGTAACCCGACATTTCCTTTTCAAAACGCATAAAATCTGCTGTACTGCATTTTTTACTTAAATTCTTCAGTTTAATATTAAATAATTTCTCTTTATAACTCCGAGATTTATACCTTTTGACTATTATTTTTTATTTAATATAAACTCCAAATTTTCCACAAACATTATGATTGGTATCAAAATGTCTATCTACCTTCGATACAAAGAAACTGTTGTTTCTATTGAAAGCTGTTCTATTCGAATAATAATATTAGTTTCCAAAACTTTTGAATTCCGCATATCTAAAACTTCTGTTACTATTTCTACTGTTTTTCTTTTAACTATACCTATTAGTACAAAAGTTTTTACGATGTTTTATATCTCCAGAACGATTAAAGTAGGTTTCATTACTAGAAAATCTTGAATATTATTTTCTACTTTCGAATGTATAAAAAAAACATTTTACAACGGATCAAAAATTATCCATTTGATTTTAATGCATCATTTTACCTTCTATTTTTATTGCTATTAAGAGTCTCATTTTAAATTAATGTTAGCTTGTTTCATTATATTTATTTTTAATTTATATAATTTAATCATGAACTATTGAAATCTATATATTCACTTTATAACAATTTATAAATACATAATGTAATAATATTAATTTAAACACCAAATTGCTGCGACAGTCTAATTGGTAAAGCTGTGATGGTAGCATACCTGCTTTTCAGACATTTCAGGTATGTTCGAGTCGCGCTATTACCATAGATTGTTGTGGCATTTGACCTTTAGGGTTGGTCTATATCTCTTTTCTATCAACACTGTTATCAATATAAATCACATTTTAAAAAAAAATTAATTAAAATTAGGGTATTTTGTTTTATATCTTAAGTATTTGATTAAACTTTATATGTATGTATGAATATACATAATAAAACTTTTTGAGTACTATTTTTTTGACTCCAATTAAATACAATTAATAAAATGTATTTTTCATTCAAATGTATTAATAAGTTAAAATTATTTTTTTTAAAATTTTAATTACCAAAAAAATTTTGATCAGTTACTTTGTAAAAAAATTATTTTAAAAATAAACAATTTAAATAAAACGTTTTTGACTTTCTACCACTGATAAGATTCAAATTGGTTTTTTTTTGTTTGTAATAAAAAAGATAATTATTTGATTTGGAGTAACTGTTTAAATAGATTATACTTTGCTAAAAATAAATTTTTCGAACTTAGTACAAGCATTTAAGATAGAAGAAATACAGTAAGCTTTTTTCATGATCATAGATTAATTCTTATGATTAGAAAATTTCTTTATGGCTATGAAAAAAGATGTTATCATTTTAAAGTGACATTTATATTTTAGAAAAAAATTTCAATTAATTTAAAAAGTTTTATAAATTTCAAAACTTGTTCTACTTTTGTTTTTAATTTAATTTAAACATGCCAGATGTTACAAGTTAATTTAAAAAAATCTATTCTTCAAAAAAATATTAATATTATTAATTTTAGGATATAAAAAAATGTTTTGATTAAGTTATGTTTTTTTTTTAAATTTAATTTATTAATTTTTTATTAAATATTAAAACACAAATAAATAAATAACTTATAATGAACATGAATAAAATTTAAGAAAGAAAGTATAATATTAATATGTATTTGCTTTGTATTAAGTATATAAACCAAGAATAAGGAAAATTAATTATCAATTTTATGAAGTAATGTCCAAATCAACATTGTCCATAAAATATTAAATGGTAAATTGATACAGGGAAAAATAATTAAAAATTTATTTGTTATAATATTCTTTAAATTAAAAATATTAATAATATCTTGAGTATTAATAATTGAATAGTTTTCTTTGATAATTAATATTTCTTTTATAGAATTTTGAGAAATATTATTCATAGCATAAAGAACCTGAAAAACAATTCCTATTCCAAAACCGGCAGCAAAAGAAACTTCAGTTATATATTTGCTTAATTCTGATGACTCTCTATCTTTGGTATATTTTGTTGATGAAGTTATTGATAATAAACATCTTCGAATGATATAATATAAAAATATTCTGAATATTTCTTGATTAAAAATTAAAATAGATATGTAAAGAGTTATATTCTGATAGTATTGTGATCCAAATTTCCAAATAATTGAAGATAATAGGATTGCCAAAATTTGAATAAATGCTCCATAAAATACTATTGCTATTTGAATGGGCCTAAAATAAGTTCCATAAAGTAAGAATGGAATAATTGGTCCTAAAGAAAGTGCAAGTGCAATAGTATTGTTAATATTTTCAATCATTGAAAATTTAATTAATTTTATCTAAAACAATTTTTTTCAAATGATTATACATTAAAGTACAAAAAACATTGTTAAAAGATTAAATATATTAATATTAAATGAGTACGATAGTGTAATTAGTTTTAAAATTTTTTATTAAAATATTAAAAATTATTTAACAAAAATATTTAATAATATCTTATTATAATATTAATAAAAAAAAATAATACTATTGGAATAAAGTATAATTATTCTAAAATATTTTTAGAAACTTCTTGTGTGTTCTTTAAAAAAAAAGTAAATATTTTATATAACATTATTTTAAAAAAAAGATAAACTTTTGACAATTGAAAAGTAAAAATATAAAGTTTTTTTTTTCTCATTTTTATAAACTTTATTTATATTTATTTCTGTTAGTATCATTTTAACCACGCTAATAAATAAAATTTACACATCATTTTAATAATAATAATTTTTTCTCTATATTTCTTGTGACCATATTATATAAAATTTTTTAAAAGAAAATATGATGTATTATAATCTAATGAATGTGTAAAATTATTCTATGATAGTAGTGATGATATATAATAGAGGTATTCTTAAAAATATTAGATTAGCTATGGATGAAGAGAGATGATAAAGAGAGTTGTAGTTTAAAAAAATTTAGAAATTTTATATTTTATTTGATGAAAATTAATATTATTAAAATGAAATAGAAAGTATGTTGATTTTTTTTCTATTAAAATGTTAAAAAATAGTTTTGAAAAAATAATTGAAAATAATAAAAATAAAAATTCAAATGTTATATTGATTAAAAATGCCATATGAATGTCATTAAAGAACAAATAAATAATATTAAAATGATAAAATTGTTATTTAATATAATGTTTCAAGTTATACCATAAAAATTTATTTACAAGTCAGATGTACTTTCTTTAATTATTTAAAAAACATATGTACTTAAAAAATATTAGAAAAAGGAAAAATTTTTTTTAAATTGAAATTTCAACAACTTATTTCTTTGTTATGCCATATACCTCTGAATAAGTTATTTGTGACATTGGCATTTTCTTTTATTTTTAAATGTTTTAACATAATGTTATTGAATGACTTAGAAAATCTTACTTTTTAAATTATTTAATTGAAATTTCTTAATATTAATAAATATATTTTGTAGTAAATATTTTAAAAACTATTAAAAAGAAATATTTAAAATGTTTCAAAGTGCAATTTTTTTTATTTATAATATTTATTAATATAATATATATATAAATATCCACTTTCTTTGTATTATATTATTTTTGATCATTAAAAAAGAATACTTGGAAATAATTTAAATATAATATTTATAAAACATTTTATGTAAAATTAAATAATCTACAGTAACTAATTTTATTATTTTTTAAAAAAAACTTTTAAAATAAACAATTATTGGTTGATTAATTTTTTTATAATATATATAAAAAAATTAAAATTATTTAATTTAATAGTTATTTATATAGTAAAAAATTTAATTAAATTAATATAACTTTTATCAAAATAAGTAATCATAAATTAATCTTTATTTATTTATTATTGCTACAAATCATAACCTTAATATTGAAAAGAAAAATAATTAATATATTATTAAAAAATTTTTCTTATTAATTTAATAATAAGTTTCTTTATATAAAAAGCCTGTTGGATATTTTCTAATTAAATATTTACGTGTTTCATCATAAATAAAAATAACCCAGGCAAATGGTACAGCAACCATAGCCCATTTTAAATTTATTCCATTAAAAGCAAAAACTGTATTAACTCCAGGTGTATACATAAGAAATATTGAAAGAAATGCTGTAAATAATAATCCACTATTAAGAACATGATTTCTAATTCCATGTGTAAATAATGAATTAGTACGTGTCTTTGATATAAGAAGATCAGCCCATTGAACAACAACAATAGCATAGAAAAATGCTGCATGACAACATCCTTCTAATTGACGACGTGATGAATATGTCCATTCCTGACCATAACTATCAACAAGACTATTTTCATTTACATCACTCCAAGCAGTTCTTTGAAATAATAATTTTGATGGCCACCATCCATTATCTGCCATTATTATAAAATATGTTAAAAATCCAGCTAATCCTTGAATCATACCAATTTGAAGGTAGGCAAATCTAATAAGAACAAAATTTACAAGTTTATTATATTTTATATTTCTTGGAGGTCTTATCATAATATCAGATTCAGCTTTTTCATAAGCTAATGATATAGCTGGCCATAAATCTGTCCCTAAATCAATTGCAAATATACCAATAACAGAAAGTGGTAATGGAATACCAAGTATACAATGTAATACAAATGGCATTGTTTCAGGAATTTTTGATGTCAATGTATAAGCAATAGTTTTTTTAAGATTATCAAAAATTCTTCTACCTTCTTTTACACCAGTAACAATTGAGGCAAAATTATCATTCATTAATATCATATCAGCAGCTTGTTTTGAGACATCTGTTCCAGCAATTCCCATTGCAATACCAATATCAGCTTTTTTTAGTGCTGGTGCATCATTTACACCATCACCTGTTACAGCAACAACATTACCAAGACGTTGATATGATTCTACAATTTGAAGTTTTTGTGTTGGTGATGTTCTTGAAAAAATAATTTGATTATAATATCTACATAATGTATCTAATTGATGAGATTCCATTCTACGAAGTTGATCACCATGAATAACAATTGCTCTTGGTTTTTCTTCAATAGTTCTTAAAGATTGACTTTTTTCAACTGCATCAGGTTCTGAATCAGCTTGTTTTTCTAATGTAATAAAATCAAATGTATCAAAATCATCATTTGTTACAAGCATTCTACATTCATAAATACTATCAATAATATTACATTGTGAAGCAATAGCACGAGCTGTTACAAAATGATCTCCTGTTACCATAGTTACACGAATACCAGCATCTTTACATAGTAAAACAGCCTCAGGAACTCCAGGACGTGGTGGATCAATCATAGAAATTAAACCACAGAATCGAAGATTTTCAAGAGGAAAATTAATTTTATCATTATCAAAAACAAAGTTAGGTGGAAATTTTTCTGGATCTAAATCTAAGTCACAGAAACCTAGTACTCTTTCACCAAATCCTCCAAGATTTTCATAAGCACTTTGAAATTTTTCTTTATGAATTTTAGTTATTTCATGATCTCTTCCATCAATAACAATAGTTTTACATAAACTAAACATTTTTTCAGGTGCACCTTTCATAACTAAAAGATATGAATTATTTTGTTTTTTGTGAATAGATACTTGATATTTATTTACAGAATTAAATGGTATTTCAGAAACTTTAGGATATAAATTTCTATATTCAGCTACATTTTCACCATTAAATTCACACCATTTAAGAATAGCTATTTCACTAGCATCACCAATAGCTGTTCTATCCATTACAGGTATTTTTTCATCTCCATCTTTAAAGTAGGCTCTTGAACATAAAGCAGCTACACGATATAAATTAGTATTTGTTAATTCTTTTATTAAAGGATCTGTTGGAGCTGTATCAAGAATTCTAGTGTTATTATAAATATGTGATACAGTCATTCTATTTTGTGTTAAAGTACCAGTTTTATCAGAACAAATTGTTGAGGCAGATCCTAATGTCTCAACAGCATCTAACTTTTTAACTAAACAATGTTTTTTAGCCATTTCTTTTGCTGTAAGTGTAAGACAAATTGTAACAGTTACCATAATTCCTTCAGGTACTGTAGCAACAACAATAGCTATCATAAAAATAAAAGCTTCCAAAAGATTTTTGTTAAAAATCATAAGAATAATAAAAAATACAATTCCTTTTGTTATAGCAACATATGATATAATTTTTAAAAAATTATGTAAATCTTGAGCAATAGGTGTTTTTCCTGGTGATACTTGACTAGAGAGTGACGCTATTCTTCCCATAATTGTTTTATCACCTGTAAGCATAACAATACCTTTTCCAACACCTTCAACAATACTTGTTGAGAATAATGCAACATTTTTAGATTCTAATGGATTATCATTACTAAATTCAATTGATCTACTTTGTGGTTCAGATTCACCAGTTAATGATGAATTGTCAACACGTAAACCAGCAGATTTAACAATTCTTATATCACCAGCAACTCTATCACCACTAGTAATTTCTAATAGGTCTCCAGGAACAACTTCACCAGCATCAATAACTTTTTTTCTTCCATCTCTTATAACAGTAGCATTATGAGGAACCATTTTTTTAAAACTTTCCATAATATTTGATGCTTTTCGACTCTGATAATAATGGTAAATAGATGTAAGTAATGTAACAACCGCAATAACAATACCAATATATAAATTATCTTGTTTTGGGTCTTCATATGAGTGAGATTCAATAGTATAACCAATAAAACATGCTAAACTTCCTATCCATAAAAGAGCATTAAAACCTCCACATAAAATTTTAAGAAATTCCCATATTTTAGATGGTTGTGGTGGGGGTGTAAGTTGATTTCGTCCATATTTTATTAACAATTGAGCAGCTTTTTCAGATGTCAATCCCTTAACACTATCTGTTTCAAATTGTTTTTCAAATTGTTCTAACGGTAACTTATGATAATCCTAAATATGGTAAAGATTAATTTTAAAAAAATTGACGTCAATTTATTTCATTTCATTTAACTTACAATTTGAATATCTTTTTTTAATTCATCCAGATTAATCTTCCCATCATTGGGTTTTTTCTTCTTTTTAAAGAAATTCATAATGTGTTGTGAATTTAAAAAAAAAAAAGAAAAAAAATTAGCTATGAAACAATAAGTATCAAAAGCCTTAACAAATGTTAGAAGATATTTTGTTTTTATAATTAAAAAATTTTAATTTTTTTACAGTTAAATGGATATTTATTAAAAATTTGCTTATTAAAAGATAATTACATATTTTCGAATAACGATAACAATTTTTTATATCTCATTTTTTATTAATTATTAGATAATTTTTTATACATTTAAAATTTTTTCATTGCATGAAATATACAAATATTTATTTCTTTTATATATTAAAAATGTGAGTTATATGTAGATTGGTTGAATAAACAGTTTAATGTAATTCAAGAATAATATTTAAATCATGATAATTCTTTAAAAAGTGTACTTTGTCTTAAAAGTCATAAATATTTTTTCAACCATAAAAAAGTTTTTTATTTTACAAATAAAACAATTGTATTTTTTTTTAAATAAAAATCTATTATTATAACATTCTGAATATCTTTTAAAAATTAAAAAAACAATTTAAAAATTTTATAAAAATTTGTATGTTAATAAAAATAAATATATTATTATGACTAAAAAATAAAAGTTAATCAAAATATATTCATCGTAAAATAACTGATTAAGCTTCAAAACAAAATTATCTTTTTATTGATATTTAAATATTATTAAAGTAACTTTTTTAACTTTTTTTTTGACTCCAAACACATTTTTTCGTTTCTTGCATTCATTAAATTTTTATTTGCACTTTAGTTCATTTTTTTTAATGTAAGATATATGTAAAATTGGTTGTCTTAAAAGTTTATCTTTTTTTTATTATAAATGAACTATAATTATTTCTTTTGGTTTTTCATTTCATATATAATTTTGTTTTTTTTTTTATATTTTTGGAATACAATGGTAAGTATACTCAATCATATGGATTTTATTATTTCATCAAGTATAAATTGTTTATAATGGTTATTTATAAAGTAAGATAAATTTTAAAAGATTAAAGTAGTTTTAAAATGTTATAAAGTTGAAGTACATTATTTACAATGCAACTTTCAATAATTATCCTTTGTCAGTCCATGAAGAAATGTATTATAGTCTCAGGAGATTGATGCAAATTACTTTTAAAAAAGAGATTAATATAGAAAGTTTATGATAATTTTAATATTTATAAAGTTATATAAAATTTTATTTATATAAGTTTTATAATATTTAAATAAAATATATAAGGTTTTATAATCAAAAAATATATTTTATTTCCTTCTTTTTAAAGGTAAAAGTATTTAATGATAATTTTTGTTGCCATTTCTATTTAAAGTAATTAATTTTTTTTTATTTTATTTTTAATAGAATATATTATTTTATAACAAAATATAGGATTTATAAGGATTAATTTCATTTTTATGTATATTCTTATATATATATATTTAATCATCTTATCATAAATTATATATTATATTGTAATATAATACTTTTTCTTAAGTTTGAAAATATATCAAATAAAAAATATTGATAAAATAAAAATAAGTCAAAAATATGAATAATCTTATTTTGAAAAAAAAAAGATTGACAAATAAAAAAAAATTGTAAACCTTATCAATTTTCTTAATGTTTAAAATATTGTTGGATAATTTTCCAGAGGGATATTATGTTATAAAAGCAATGAAAAATTAATAAGAAAGAGGTACCACTTTATATATTCGTCACTCCTAAAATGTCTATTGGATGAAAAGTTTTATCTAGTTATAACTTTTTATTTTTCGGCATCATTCAAAATATTTTGTAATTTATTACTTTGAACTTTAATAAAATAAGAAATACTTCTTTAAATTGAATCTTAAAAACATATTTGATGTCAAAATTATTTAAAATTTGATAGTTTATAAAAAAAAAAGTTATGTATATAGGTTTCAATAGAGAAAAAAAAAGTATATTTTACTGATTGAGAAAAAAGCATTTTCTTTTTAAATTTACATGGTATATAATGTTGTTTTTTTTTTTCGTTTTTATATAAAATTATAATAATCTTCACATTGTATTATATTTCATAGACATCAAAGAACTTCTTCATTACTTACTTTTATAAATAAAAGCAACTAAATAATTTTATAAAAAGTTAGGCTTCCTGTATACACCGCAAAATATGTTGAATATCTCCAATTACTAAATAGGAAAAATTGATAATTATATTTTTTTTATCCTTATTTATTACAATAGTAGTTTTGATAATATATATTTACATTTATAAGTTATACAATTTTTAAAATAATAAATCTTTTTATTCTAGGCTAATAATATAATATTCTACTATCATAAATGTAAATTTTTTTTTAATTTTAAAAAAGCAAATTTTAATTTTATATTTTTTTTTAAATAAAAAAAAATGATACCATTAATGTATATATTGTTATAAAAAAAATATAAAATAGTAGACGTGTAACATTTTTTTAACCATTTTTAATAATAAAAAAAATTTTAAGTCGAAGTTTGTTAAAACTATATTGAAGTATATTTTGTTTTCTTTTATTAAAAAGATTCTTTTATTTAATGCTATAATTTTATCTTTATCAGTTTATCCTTTTTCTTTAAATATGTGAAACTCCTGTATATACATATAAATATATATATATAAGATATCAATAGGAATAACTATTTATTGAAGTAATTATTTAGGGTGTTAAGATTGTAAATACCACAATTGTAGGTGCCATTTTTTTTATTAAAATTAAATTTATATAATAAATAAATAGGCATTGTAGGAAACATTTTTAATTTCTTTTTTTTATTTACTAATAAGCACAATAAATCAAATATACAAAAATAATTTTTGCAAAAAAAAATTATATTATAAAAATAAAAATTTTTTTATTTTAATTATTTTATTTATTATGAGGAAGAAAAACTTTATAATTATTACTCCAGTATACTTTTTTTTTCATAAATAAATATTTATGTCTATCATATGTAATTATTACTATCTTATAATTATTTATAATACTATCAATATATTGAATAGATTTTAAAAAAAAAAATGTTTTATAAATATTAAAAGTTTATCGCCTATTTTTATCTGTAAAACAATTTTATTACTTTTACCATAACAATACTTGTATATGTATAGGATGTATAAAACTACATTTATTAGTTTTGGTATAAATTTTTTTCCATAAATGGTTTAACTTTTATGGATAGCAATTTTTATAGTTGTTATAGTAAGGAAACAATTGTTTATATAGATATAAGATATATTTTTAAATTATTGAAAACTTTTAAAAGTATATTTCTAATAATATTATACTATTTTGTTGTTCTTTTTTTTTCCTTCTTAATATAATATATATATATTTTTTTGTAATTATGTTAATTTTTTAAAAGGATTTTGTAAAAATTTATTATGAGGACTAATATAATTGTAAAATGTTTCAAGATATTATGTTTATTTTATATATATACATACTTCGTTTATAATTCTTAAGAGTTTATAAAATATGTAATTTATATCTTAAATAATATTAAAAATTTAAATTAAATATAGAATAGATATCTATTGATGTTTGTATTATATTTGCTTTATATATGGTTATCATTACAAAAAAAAAATAATTTTTTTTTATCATTTATTATGCTATATTCTATAATAAAAGTCTAAAGTTATTATTTAAATTTATTATTATTTACACAATGCCAAAATTAATAGATTAAATAGGGATATAAAAGTATACTTTTTTTATTTAATTTTTATATAAACAAAACAATATGAGAATATTTAAAAAAGAAAAATAATTAATATTTTTAAAGATGACAATTAATGCAAAATAAATATATAATTTTCTTTTCTAATTAAAAATAGTTAATTATATTAGAATTACTTTTAATCATTAGAATAATTAATAAAATTTAGTTTTATTAAAAGTATGTAATAAATTTATTTTTAAAAAAAAAATAAAAAATAAAATAATTTTTCTAAAAAATAAAAAAGTATATATTTATTATAATTACAATTCTCCGTTTAATATTTATTTATCTTTTAATCTTTTCTCTTTATCCTTAACTCCTACATTTTATTATTATTATTATTTTTTTTCTTAGTAAATTCATCAAGTTGAAGCATCTCACCCTTGTTTCATAAATAAAGCTCTTTATCATAATGATTTAAATACATTCCTTTTTCCTCATGGGTATCTTTGAAATATTCATATTTGTTTTCTCTTATTATATTATTTAAAATTATAATTTTTTTTTTTTGTACAAAAAAAAAATAAAAAAAAATAAAAAGAAGAATAACTAATAAAATGTTATTATCAAAATAACAATTTATAATTTAGTTTTTCCTATTTCAGAAGAGAAAGAGGCAGGCACATTTATTTATTATTATTAAAATTACTCTTAGCACCTATAGGTAAAAGAAAAGTTATAGTGATTCAAATATTCATTAAGTATAAGTTAACTTATCATATATCTAATATACTATTAAATTTATCAGATCTTTGTTATATCATATTTATTATAAACATTTTGTTTAAAGATAACATAATACATCAATTTTTACCAGTACATTTATACTCAATAAAACCGCTTAAATATATATTAATCTAAAGTTGTTAAAAATTCTCTAAAAATAATGGTAAAATTAGATCGTTTTGAAATAATCTTTGATAACCCAGAAAATGCCTATTTTGCTGGACAGGAAGTTTGTGGAAAAGTAAGTATACATTTTTGTTGTTCTCTTAAATTTAAATTAATTTTTCCTTCCTTCCTTAAAAATATAAAATTTAATTATTTATGTTAATTTTTTTTTTCTATTAAATTTTAAGGTTATTATTGAGTCATCAGAGGATAAAAAAGTTAATGAAATATTACTTGAAATTAAGGGAAGAGCTAAAACATATTGGAGTAAAGGTACAGGAAAAAATAGAAAACATTGTGGTCAAAGTGAACCATATTTTTGTGAACAATTTAATACTAAATATACTCATAAATTTTCAATAATTTCAGGAACAAATAAACATGAGGTAATTTAAAAAATAAAATTAAAAAAAAAATATTATATTTGTGTTAATTTTTTTTATAATTTATTTTTTTTAAATTATTATTAATAAAAAAAAAATTTTTTTTTTAAATTATTTAATTATAGAAAGAAAGAATATTACCAAAAGGATATCATGAAGTACCTTTTCAATATACTCTTCCTAAAACATTACCAACATCATTTGAAGGAAGTTATGGGTATGTTAGATATACATGTAGAGCTATATGTGAACGTCCATGGGATTTTGATATTTGTACAAAAAAATTATTTACTGTTATTGGAATAGAAGATATGAATGATGATAGTAAATTAACAACACCAATGACATGCCAAGATACTTGTCTTTCACCTTCTACAACTGTCTCTAAATTATGTTGTTTTAATAATAATGGACAACAACAAATTTTTTTAGAATTATCAACAGATAGATTAGGTTTTACACCAGGTGAAACATTATCATTAAAAGGTAAAATAGAAAATAAAGGAAGAAGTGTTTTAAAACATGTTAATATATCATTAATTCAAGAAGTTTTATATAAAGCAAAAAATTTTAGTGGTTCAGAGTTTGAAAAAAAAGAGTGTAAAGTAATTTTAAAACGAAATATTGGTGAAATCAAAGGAATGTCAACATTTGACTTGTCAAAATCCCCTGCTTCAGATATAACATTTTTATCATTACCACCATCACTTTCAACTTGCTCATTAATAATAATTACATATAAAGTTGTTTTATCAATATCACAACAATCATCTATATACATTCCAATAACAATTGGTACAATTCCTCTTTTAAGTGAAATAGTTACAAAACATATAAAAAATACAAATAAAATAAAAACTAATAATAGTATAAAAAATTCACAAAAAAAGTCTGATGTTAAGGTAACAGTGACAGATGAATGTGGTATAACAATAAAAACAACCCCAACACCAAGTAGATCAAATGAACATAGTGAAATTGATGAAAGTGAATTAATGTTACCTAATAATAATGATGATCTGGGAGGTAAAAGTTTATTACTAGCTAATGGACATGGAACATCAACAATTAAAAAACGGGTTAGAATGGCTAGTTCAATATTAAGTGAAATTTATCCACAACTTCCATCACCATTTTTTAAGGAATCATTCTTTGGTCCAGTAAATGTTATTGATGATAAAGAAGAGGGTTATTTTGGTGATAAAAGTTTTACACCAAAATATCCTGTTTATTTTGATGAGGAATAAATTTAATTTGATTGCAATATATTTCTTTATTCTTTTTTTCTTATCATTTTGATAAAAAGATATATTTCATTTAAAAATTTTTTAAATCATTGTATATATATATATAAAAAAAATAATAATAATAAAACTTTTTGTGTAAAAGTTTTAAAATTAAAAATATTTTGATTAATAGTATTAACCTATTATATTTCCTTATTTTTTTTCACTTAAAATATTTTATTTTTAAACAGAGATTTCAAAAAAAAAAAAAGTTAAATAATAGCAAATGTTTTTGATATAAAAGTAACATCAATTATATAAGTTGAGACAATATATATTGTGTATAATTTCTAATAAATAATTTTAACTTTAACATAATATTATGTTACTTATAAATTATTTAGACTTGATTATATTGGTTTATTGGTAATGTTTAATGTTTACAGTAATTATATATAATGTTAAGAAGATTTATGAACATTATCTTTAATCATTTTATTTATTACTAATTAAAATAGATAAAATAGAAATAAAATATATTTATTAAAAAATTAACACTTTTTTTTTGTTACGATCATTTTTTACTTGGTTCTACCTTACTGCAATCTATATTTTAGGAATCCAAAATGTTGCTACATATTGCAATATTTGTAAAATTAAATCCTTATTTTAATTTATTTCCTTTTAATTGAATACGGTTAGGTTTCTTATCTTATAATTATAAGGATTACAAATTTAATTTATTTATTTTTCAAATAAATTATTTATATTACTCTAAATCACATACTAATTAAATGAGTATACATATCATTATTTAAACTTTTTTTTATTCACTATATAAATTTTTTAAGATTTTACTCTAAAATTTTATTAATTTTTATTTTTTAAAAATGATATTTTTTCATTATGGTAATTGTTATGATAAATAAAAATATTATAAAATGATTCTTTTTCTTGTTTTTAAAAAAAAATATTTCTTATCAAAAGTTTAAAAACATAAAAATCAACATATCAAAAATAAATAAAGATTTATTTACATATATTCACCTATAGAAAAACCCTTACTAAAATTGAGAAGTGACAAAAAAAATTTATTATTAAACATCTCTAATAATAAAATCAGAATTATAAACTTTTCTTTTTCTCTTATATGTATTGGTTGATGAAGAAGAATCTCCACTACTAAAATTAGAAGGAGCAGTACGTTTTTTACCTCCTTTTCCACCATAACTTTTTCCTGATTTATATGAAAACTTATTACCTTTACTAAATGATGGTCCAGAATTAAATGATGTTGATCGATTAACTGAGCTACCAATAAATTTATTAGTATCACTAGTTAACATATCCAATTCTCTTGTCATTTTAACATGATCATTATTATCAACCATTTTCCAAAAATCTTTTAATGTTGACATCAATCTTCCAGCATATTTTTTAATTTTGAATAAAGACATACCATCAATTGATAGTAACTCAGTATTAGTTCTTGGGAGGAGAGCTGCAATCTGATCAACAGCTTCATCAGTAAATATCTTTCTAGGATCCAATATTTTTTCTTCTTTGGCAATTTGGGATCTTAATGATTGAAGTCCAAATTTAGCACATTGATATACTTCTTTATGTTTTATTTTAAATTTTTCTTTTAAAGCTTCAGCTTCTTTGATATTAACTCTAGTCATAAGATAACTGTTAGAGATATCATTAAGTGTAAACTTTGCAACAGGCATATGAATATAAAATTTTGGTGTGGGATTTGATGACAAAAATCTTTTTCCATCTTCACTTAACATTACATATCCAACAAATGTTACATTATTTCTTCCACATACAAGTGTATGAATTTGTTCATAAGCAAAACCATCCGTTATAAGCTTAATTGCTAATCTACAAGCATCAGTATCTGTTAAAAATCCAGTTTTATTATACATTGGAAGTTCTACAATTTTTCTTCCTTTACCAGTATCACTATTTTTAATTTTTCCTCTTAAACATTCTGAAATTTGCTTTACAGTTAGAGTCATAAATTTAATAGAATTAAGAACAAGTGAAGCAACTTCCGTCATATCACATAAATAGTATCGCTTTTTTTCTACTTTGCTACAATTTTTGCAACAAGTAACTTGATCAGCCATACAATCTGCAGAATCATATATTTCTCCAAAATGTTCTACCAGTAGTTTTCTTTGACATATTGATACACTTTCACAATACGCTATCATCTCATTTATATTTGTATGTTGCATTTTTTTGACAGCATCAGATTTTAAAATTTTGCTTCCATCTTCATTTTCAATTGGATCTTCAACAAATTTTCTTAATTTAACACAATCCGTATAATTATACAAAATAACACAATGTGATGGTAAACCATCTCTTCCGGCTCTACCACTTTCTTGATAGTAACCTTCAATACTTTTAGACATTGTCATATGAATTACAAATCTGACATCTGGTTTATCAATACCCATCCCAAAAGCAATTGTTGCACAGACAACTCTTGCCTTTCCTGACATCCAACTATCTTGTGCTGCAGAACGCTCTTTGCTGGAAAGGCCTGCATGATAAATAACTGCACTTACCCCAAGACTTTCAACAAGTTTTTTTGCATTATCACAGTCATTTTTTGAAAAACAAAATAAAATACCAGATCCTTTTGGATATTTTTTAAACATATCTTCAAGTAATTTTTTTTTATTGGCTGCTGATTTTTCTACAACATCATACTTTAGATTGGGACGAACAAAAGTAGAAATAAATAATTTTGAAGAATTGATACCCAATAATCTTTTTGTGTCTGTGACAATTTTAGGTGTTGCTGTTGCTGTTAAAGCCATAATTGGAATTTTTGGATTATCAAATAATTCTCTAAGAGTGTTAAGTTTTGTGTAGTCAGGTCTAAAATCATGACCCCATTGGGAGACACAATGTGCTTCATCAATTACAAATCGACGTAGTCTTCCATGACGTTGAAGGTGTCTTAAAATTTCTGAAAAACGTGGAGCAGAAGCTACTTTTTCAGGAGTAACATACAACAATTTTATTCCACTATTAATATCATACAAACTATTGTAAATTTTATTACAGTTCGTCATGGTAACGTCACTCGTTAACTTTTCTGTCTTAATACCGAGTTTGTTCATCTTATCACATTGATCACTAATCAAGGAACGTAATGGAGATATCACAATTGTAACTCCATCTTCTATTACAGCTGGAAGTTGATAACACAATGATTTTCCAGCTCCTGTAGGCATTAATATAAAAACATCTTCCCCGGCCAAAGATGCTACAATAGCAGCCTTCTGTCTATGCCTAAAGTCTGTATGACCAAATTTATTCCTTAAAACTTCATACATTTTTTTAATCACTTCTTCTGAAAGATGTTTAGTTTCATCCATATACTTTTCACCGTCGTCAATCAAAAACCCGCGGAATTTTCCATGCATGTCTTCTCTATTTTCGATATCAAAATCTATATCTTCATCATCCAGACATGATGAATCATTTAAAGTTTCATTTGCAAAATTTGAATTATTACTAACAGATAGAGGATTTTGTGGTATGAATTCACAAACATCAAGTTCATCGGAAAAATCATCATCTATTACTATTACATTTTCTGACAAATTAGAAACATTAGATTCTTGGAAATTTGAAACAGAGACATTATTTACCTAAAACATCTAAAAAATGTGTAAATAAAAAAACTTACATTATCATTTTTTTTATTTATGTTATTTTCTGAATAATTAATACATTTCTCTGAAGAATTATCTTCTACAAAATAATCAACATCAATATCTTGAAAAAAATCATCCTCAATGTCATCATGCACTGGTTCTTTAGAAGATTTTTCATTTACCATGTAAGGACTTCGGAAGTCTAATGATGGTGCTTTAAAAATATCAGGTACATTTGAATTAGAGTTTGTTGGAGTAAGTACATTTTCTTTCCTATTTATGGCACTAGTATTGGATGAATAATTTAATGAAATTTCATTATTAATTGATTGATTACTTGAAAAATTTCCTATTGCTTTAGATGTGTAATTATTTTCCTGAAATGATAATGATATAAAATCCAAAAAATATCTAACATACATTTACGATCTTTTTATCATAAGAAGAAACATCTTGTTTCCTGTCATCATTTTTTTTCCTAACATTAACATGTCCTTTATAAACTCCATTTTTATGAGAACCATTGCAACATAGAAAATTTGGCATAATATAGTTAAAATCTGGTTTAACAAATTCAAATGATCCAAATTTTATTCTTTTCTTGGGCGTAATAAATACATCATCATTTGATCCTTTTTCCATAATAATAAAATGTAAATTTAAATTGGTAGTGATATTAATAGATTTGGATCTAAAGAAGAATAACAAAGTACACAATATTAGTTGTGTTTTGATATAATTATATACAAGTAAATAATTTGTAGCGGTTTGAAAATTTTCTTTCTAGGAGACAGACTGGTGATCTGCATATTCAGATGGTTCACAAAAGTCTTTTCATTAACAAAAATTTTGATACTATTTAATTTTGATATAACCATTTTTTTATCATCTTCACAAATTTTATGTTAATTTTTTAATTATTTTTTAACTAATTATACTTGTAATACTTTTTAATTAATTTTTGTTTATTTATGATGTGTTAACTTTTAATCGTATTATCTCTTGAATTTTTGAAAAAAATTATCTATAAAATTTTTAACTTTATTGATAATATATTTATAGGAAAAATAAATTAATTTTTGAGATTTGACTTTTGACAAATAACATTTAAAAGGTTACCAATAAGAGGAAAAAAATTAATAATTTTTTTTATAATATTGTCACTAACAATTTTTTTCTATAAGAAAATAACAAAAATATTGAAGCATATGAAACTAAGGATTTAGAAATAAATCCAAATTTTAAAGATTGTTATGAGAATGCAAAGAAAAAAGTAAAAAATTTAATTTCTGGTTGGTACATAGTATTCTATTTAAAAAAAATGTAGAATACTGTCAATTGAGCAAATTTATTACAGATATAAAAGGATATTTAGCAATGAATTTTTACAAATATGACAATTATAAAATTACCAATAAAACTATCTTTTTTAATTTGAAATCTCAAGAACTAGGTGCGTGAAAAGTTTAAAGTATGTTAAACAAAAACTAAAAACTTATTTTATAAGATTATTAAAAATCATCCTTTAGTGATGTTTGCTCATTAATGTGAAAATATTTAATTTTTAGATTTATAAAAATAAATAATATTATCATTGTGTTTTTTATTCAAACATTAATGAGACTATTCTAATTATATTACGAGTATGTTAACATATCAAACAAAGTTAAAGTAATGTAAATAAGTTTAAATAATGCCTTAACAATTAAATTTGATATTCATAATTTTGTGAATTGAAGTATTTAATTAAACTTATTCCTAGAATTTCTTCCTCATGAAATCTTTTTTTTTTATTAAATTATTAATTAAATGAAAATCGAAAAAGTTTTTAATATTAAATTTTTTTGAATTAAACAATTTTGTTTATTGATAATTAAAATTGACAATGAATTACTAGTCACAGTAGGGACATAATTAAAATTATTATTTTTAAAAAAATATTTAAAAACTGGTGTTATGTGTATTATAATTATTTTTATTTGCATGCATTATATTTTCAAGAAGTCTAGTGTATCGACAAACGGCACCAGGATTGACTTTTTCAATTTGTTCTTTGAAATATTGACAAAATATTATTAAAATATAGATAAACTGTTCTACTGTTTCAACAGCATTATGCCTATGGTTTCGAATAATTTTTAAATGATTTATTGGACTGAAATCATTTTTTAATTCCATCATATCTATCATGTAAAGTAAAGTGGCAATACATCCTGTTCTACCAATACCTGCATAACCATGTATTAATATTGAATTTTTGTTATCAAGACTATTAATAGATTTTAAAAGATTAAGAATATCTTCATAATTATATGGAATTCCTAAATTAAAAAAAAGTAGAAAAATATTATATGCTATAAATACCTTTTTTGGGCCACTTTTTGTAGTAAAATAATGTTAACTGCACAATTTTACTGTCATTATTTTTTTTAATAGTTACTGTATAAGTCTCATAATTTTTGGTAAACTTTTCCTTATAATAATTTTTTTCATTATCTTTTTTAATATTAATAACAAAATTTTTATATGAAAGATTTTGTCTATCATCACCTATTGAAAGGTATGAAGCAATATCACCAATTGTTTCGTTTTCTCCTGTTATTATTACAATAATATTTGGTTCCTCATCAAAAAGATAATTAATCATAGCTAAACTTGTATATTCTGTAGGTGCCTAAATTTAAATTATAATAATTGTTAACTATTTTACTTACTTGGCACATTATAAGACGTCTTTTAGTGTTTGATAAATAATCATAATTTATATAATTACCATTCAAAAACCCTTCATATATATGTTGGAATTTAATACTTTTGTACATCAGACAATTCTTATCCAAACAACTAAACTTTTTGCATCTAATTATTTTTTTATTTATTGGATCCTTCATTATTTGAAACCACAGTTTACACTCAGTTTCTAGACTTTTAATACTATTAGTTTTATTGTCGTCATATAATTCAAGTAACATATTTTGAATGATTTTAAAAGATAATATATCATAAAATTTAATATTATCTTTAACAATATTTTTATAATTATTATATTCTATATTAATAATTTTCTTATATTGTGAATTTAATACTTGATTATCAGCACATAAATATTTAACTAAAATTTTGACAAGATAACCATATTCAATGGAATTAAAGAAAATATCATAATTCATATTTCTAATATTATTTATTAATTTTAGAGGATTGGTTATAGAAATATTTGATATAAATCCATCAATGATATAAAAAAAGCAGGTAAACAGTAACACATTAAAATTAATTTCATCATTACCATGAAAAAGAATCTTTTTTGAACCAGATACTTTTAAGATATGTTCATAAATATATGGAATAACATTGTCCTTTTCGATATAAATATCATCTTTTTGTTTAATATCCATTTGATATTTATCTGATATATTAGTATCGCAAACTTCTGGAACACAATATACATATATTCGTTTTTTAATTTCAGAAGATTTTGTTAACTTTATTTTTGTAATTAAAATATTTAATTCTGGTATTTCTGATGTTTCTAAATTTTCTAAAGTTAACACTCCATATGTTGCTACTTCTTTTGGGTTATAGAAATTTTGAAAATATTCATATTCATTTTCAGGTATTATTGCCACTACATTTGTTACGTTATTGTTAAATAAATATTCTAAAAAATCTATACATTTTTCATCATCTTCAGGAAACTAAAATAACAAATAAATTATAAATTAAAGTACTAATTTACGTTAGCCATTATAAATGTACGTTTACATAAGATATTAGAAATTGAAAAAAAATTATTTTTTTCTGTTGTTTTTGATTTTTTCTTGTTTTTTGCAGTTTTCATGAAAAATCCAAAATCGGACACTGATTTCAATTGGTATTTACTATCGTACACTTTTTGACAATATCTAATAAAATTACTAGAAACCAAGACATTTAACCATTCATGAATATTTGGATATATATTTTCAACATTCGAATTAACATTTGTAAAATTTGTTTTCTTATTATTTTTTTGAAACAACTTAAATTCTTTTAATATAAATATAACAACACCACATAAACACATAATCAAAATAATTATAGAAATTATTAAAAATAATTTATTATAATTTCTTTGATCTTCTTCCATCAATATTTTATTTGCATTATTATCAATACTATTGTATTTATTATATTTACCATTAGAATAATTCTCATAATAATATTTTTTAATGTATCTATGGATACCTGTTGGTGATACATATATGCATATACAACTATTTGAATTTAATATATTTATATTAGGAATATAAAATTTATTTTCATTCAAAAATCCAATTTTTGAGGTATTTTTAAAATAAACCGTATCAATAATGTTAAATTCATCTTCTAAATATTGAACTAAAAATAATATTTTATCATTTTTTAAATAATAATTACACGTCATTGTATAATTTTTATTGTATATTGTTGTAAATTCAGTTTCTATAAAGCTTTCATTTTTAAAATTTGGTAAAAAATAAAAATATTGTCTTTTAAATAAAGCAACATTTTGATCAGGAAGTTTTTTTACTTCTTTAAAATGATAAATTGAATTGGGATATATAACAAAATTATTGTTAATCACAAATGTTTCATTATAATCAATATAAATGGTTTTGTTAAATCCAAATTTAACAGTCTTTATGATATAGTTATATGTATCATTAAATTTATCATTAAATTGATTATTAGATTGATTATTAGATTGATTATTAAATTGATTATTAGATTGATTATTAAATTGATTATTAAATTGATTATTAGATTGATCATTAGATTGATTATTAAATTGATTATTAAATTGATTATTAAATTGATCATCAGAAAATTCTGGAGCAAGCAATTTACTTTGATTAGATAAATTTACACTATTGATAATACTTATTTGATCAGTTAAAAAAAATTGATTAAATTTAGTCGTATTAAAAATTTTAATTTCTAAATATTCAAGCTTAATCTTTATTGTGACATTCGGAAGAATTGTATTACCTATTTCATCTTCAAACTTAAACATATAAATTTCTTGACCATTAAACATTTGAAAAGTGCTAGGGTATTTCCAAACCAAACGTTTTTCACGACTCGTATGAACAAATAAATCATATTTATCTATTGGAAAATTTTTTGCTTGAAAAGGGAAAAGTATAAAAAAATTATTATTAATATTTTGCATATTTTTTATCATTAAAGAAAATAAGTTATAATGTTTCGTGTTTGAATTCAAACATATTTTTAGTTTTGATTTATAAAAATGATGTTCCTTTAATTTATAAGCTATGTAAAATTTTTTATTTTTTAGATAAGAAATAGTATTTAATCTCTTTTTTTCTAAGAATTCCGAGAAAGATGATAAATTTGCTTTTGTAAGATCACATGTAAACAATATCACAGCACTACTTGGTTTAAATAGAATATCTAAAAGAAATTAGAAAATAATTTAAAATATTACCTGTAGATGCAACATTTAGATAAGTATAAAAAATAATAAAAAATATTAAAATTATATTGAATATATTCATTAAATTGAAATTGAATGAACAAAAACTAAATGATCTCTTTTGCTTTTTATTAAAAATTTAAATATTTCAAAATATTAATTTTATCATTACATATATAATTGTTAATTTTTTTCAACATCAAATTTATTTTTAATATTTAAATATATTTTTATTATTAAAAAATTTTAATTTTTTTAAACATATCTTTTAATTTATTTTCGTTTATTAAAAAAATTTAATTATTGGAGATTGATCAAATATAACATTTTATTAGATATAAATCATTTTTTATAAAATATATCAATTAATTGCAATTTAACTTTTATTGTATTTTATCATATTTTTGTTATATCATTATACTGTAATTGTTAGCAAATACTTTTTCTTGAACTATTTTAGGTGATTCTATTTGAAAGTCTCAAAATACTTTTAAAAAAACTTAATAGAAGAGATGTATATGTTAAAGATTGCATTTTTTAAAATTTTTTTTTAATGATATATAACCTTTATATTAAATTATATAAAAATTTTAAAAAATAGTTAATATTTACATAATTTTGATAATGAACAGTTTAAAAATTATTTTGCATACTAATATGAAAATTATAATTTTTCATTTAAAAATTGAATTTATAATCTTAAGTCTTCTTCTTTTATATATAAAAATTGTCAAAGATTGAACTTATATCATAAACTTTGATGCAACTACATTTTCTTTTAATGTTGCTGGTCCATCAAAAGCGTTATTTGGTATATTTACTATTTTATTAAATGTATCATTGTTTCCTTTTTTAGTAGGCGTATCATTAATATCTACATTTGTTTCATCTTGTACCCCAGCTTCATTTGTTTTATTTCCTTCAGGATTCAAAGATTTTTTTAACGCTTTTTGTTTATTATTATTGTTTTTTATTTCCAAGTTTGCATTCTTTTCTTTACAACTTTTTAATGCGGTTCCTGTTTCAGTTGTGGCAACTGAACCAGCTTTCAAAGGTAAATCTTTTTGTTTCTTATTTTCACCGCTAGTTACAGTACCTACTTTAGTTGCAGACGTTATTTTTCCATTATCTTTGTTTTTGGAAGCTTTTGAACATACATTTACTAATGGAATTAAATAAAACAAAAAAAAGAAAAAAAAATACAACATATCAATTATTGGATTATCTACTTGTAAAAATATAATAAAAATATTATTTAAATATTTATGGATTAAATAATAATTTGTTTAATATAATTTTCAAATTTTTGTAATATTATAAATAATTTGTACAAATATTATTAAAAAAAAAATTATAAAATGAAGAACACAAAAAAGTATCGGTACTTTAAACTACATGAAAGTATTCTTATTAAATAATATTATGCCTAATGTCATTCTTGTTTATATAAATTTTAGAACAAAAAAAATAATTTATCATTTTGAATTTGGCACACTTTGTTTAAATACAAAACAAATAAATAATTATCATAAAATTTATAAACATATTTATGATATTTATAACAATATATTTTGAACAATTTATTACATTTTTATTATAAACGTCATTTAAAAATGATTTGTTTTAAAATAACCCCTGAAACATGCGCTTTATTTTTTCATAAAAATTATTAAAGAAAATTCAAAGTTTTAAGCAACAAAAGTCGTTAACAGTTTGTTTTCTTTTATAAATGTAGTTTTATTCAAATTATAACAGACGCATTTTGTTTGATAAAAACTATACTTATAAAAGTTATATATAGTAAAAAGAAAATTACATAAAAAACTATAATAATTATCCTTTAGAAATATAATGTTTGCTCAAGACGATTCTTCAAATTTTTTTATTACTTCACTTCCTAATGAAGTTTTAAAACTTATTCTACAAAATGTAAATTGGAAAACTATTTATAATATTAGATTAGTATCAAGATTTTTCAATTTATTTGTTTTAACAAATCTGGATTCACTACCTAAACCCAGATTGATGGGTCTCAATATTTCAAGTTTTGAAATGAATAATGGGTCAATTATATGTTCTTGTAAATTGATAAACAGTATTAAAACAATATCTATTGAAAATTTTAATTTTTCTCTACAAAATGTATGTTTATTTTTTTTTTAAAAACTTTAATAAATAAAAATATTTAGTATAAAATTAGAGAACTTATAAAATGCCTTCAAAGAATGGATCTTACAAATGTTGTCAGTATAAATATAAATGCAACTGGAAAAACAATTATATTTGACATTCTTAATCATTTTTTTAGCTTAAAAACTAAGGTATATTTTTTAAAACTATTTATTGACAGAAATCAATCATTCGAAAAATTTTCATCGTTTATTCAAAAAATGAAGTATGTAACCCATTTGGATATTAGAAAAATATGTTTTCATAATCAGAGTATTCCTCAAGATTATACGCTACCAATGATAAATGATATGAGAAATTTATCCATTTTTGAATGTGAGTGTACACATTTTGTTAATTCAAAAATGGTAAATAATTTGTTTTCCAATAACAAAGAACTTTACAAAATGGATATTTTGTCAAAGTGTTATAATTTTGAAGTTGACTTAATAAATGGTATAGTAGATAGGCAAAGTATTTGTACTGGTGAAGATAATTGTCATAATAATTATTTTGTTAGTTTTCCTCATCAAAATGCCATTGAAGCATATGTTGATGTGAGAAATTTTTTTCCATGTAAAACATATAATGTTGTGCATGATGGAAAGAAAATTGGAAGATTTAATGCATATAAACGATGCAACAAATGTGATTCTACAAAATGTATTACTTTCCAATACTATAAATCGTATTCAAGGCAAAATGGAACAAATTTATAATTTTTAAAAAAATTATATATTTAAAATAAATAAAGTAATTTATATTTAATAGATTAATATTTTAATTCTTTTTATTATTACTACAATAAAAATATTATTTTAAATAGAATTATAAAATTTATTTTAAGAATCTTTTATGTTTATGATGCATTTTGTTACCATTTTAAAAAAAAATTTATATTTTGTGGTATATCATACAAAAAAGAATTTTCTTGATAAGAAAAATTGTAAGCATTTTAGGTAATTCTTATTCATACATCAAAATTTTATCTCATTATTTTCTTCCTCTTTATCTACAATATTTCTTCATGAAATTTTTTTATACTACAATCTCCACTTTAACTATTTTTCTTTTATAATATGTTTCTACAAAAAAATTTAAATATTATCATGTATTTAATGATATAAATTAAAAATTATACAACAAATTTGTCAAATGTAATGTATTAAATTTTAATAATAAATATAAAAAGTTTTTTTTTTTTAAATCTTTAATAAATTTCCTATTTTAAAAATGATTAGTTAATATATATTTTGTATACAATTGTTCACTTTTTTTCTTTTAATCAAAATTTTAATTCATAAAAAAATAGCTATCTTTGGATGGCTACAAAATATTTTTTAAAATTTTAATACTAAATGAATATAATATTTACATTTTGAATTATTCAAATTCATATATTTTTAAACAAAATATTAACCAAAGAAATTAAAAGAATAAATTTTTATTTTCTCCTTTTAATATTTCATAATTTTGTTTTAATATGGGTAATTTTTTAGACCCAAGTGAGTCAGACAAATCTAAACGAAAAAAGACACTAAAAAAGAAAACACAAACGAATGAAGCACCTGTTGAAGAGAATGTAAAATGTAAAGGACTACTCAATCCTGTTAATACAAATAACAAACTTCAGAATAAAACATGTAAATTAACAGAACAAAAAGCAAATGTTTTAGATGAACAAAGTAGTAGACGACGAAGAGGTAGTAAAAAAACGAGGAAAAAAGGAAATTTTGATATTGCTCCAAGAAAAATAATACATGATCCAAAGTTAATTGGTGCCTTACCAGCTTTACCATTGTTTTACAAAGAAATAGTTGTACCAGTAAGAGATAGACATCAATATAATGATATAACAAAAACCGTTGGTTGGGACTGTAGTGAATTATTTGCTAAACCATCTATCTTAGTTATTGGTAGTGCTGAAGCTGGAAAATCGTCTCTTATCAATTACCTACTTCGTGAAAAAAAGGGATATGAATCTCATTATGATGTTGTAAGAGATTATAAATCATCATTTACAAATATTACTTATGACGAAGTTCCGTCATTATTACGTGGTAATGATGCTTCTTCTACTAAATCATGGCAATTTAACGAAATAACTAAATATAACAAATTAAAAAATGAATGTCAAATTCAGTTACTACAAATAAAAAATACATTACTTCAAGAAGTGACAATTATAGATTCACCACCAGTTTCAGATTCTATGATATCATCAATTGACCAAGAAACAACTGGATATTTTCCAATTCTTAACAATTTAATAAGAAAAGTTGATTTAATCATCTTTGTAGCAACTTCACAAATTTCAACTTCATCTATAAACAAGGTATTTATTTTAAATTATTACAAAATTATATATATTATAGATCATTGATACACTTAATCCATACATTAGTAAGACAATTTTTTGCCTTAACCAATCAGATCAATATAAAAATTTTATCAGTCTTACTAAAGATAGAAAAATTTTTACTGATTATATTTTGGATGCAATTTCTAGTAAAGAACCAAAAATTATTTGTACTTATTTCAAAGGAACTTTGTCTAATTCAAGTATAAAAGATTATGTTCAAAATGATATGGAAACATTAATACAAAAAATTAAAAAATTACCAACTCAATATAAAGCAGCAAGACTTTTCTCGCTTCATATTCATATGTTGGAGTGCCTTTATATTGCTTACACTCAAAATGAATTGCGTAAAATAGAAAAGAAAAATAGTGGTAAAGGACTAACAGGAGATAATATTATTATGATAAATAAACTTTTTATTGATATACCGAATAATGAAAATTTTCTAAAAGATTTTAGTACACTTCCAGAAGAGATTGTTGCAGTATCTGATACAATTAAACCAAAGCCTATTAGAAATGCAGATATTGATGCATTGAAATCATTTCTTATAAACGATTACCCTTACATTCAAACTGTTGCCAATGAAGAACCAGAAATTCTCTTAAAATTTGAACTTCCAGAACCTTCTAAATGCCAAGAACCTTCTAAATATCACGAATCTCCTAAAAAAGAGAAGAAAAAAGTGTTAAAAGAAATTAAAATAGCACTTCCACAGACAGAGGAAACAGAAGAAGGTGAAAGTGATGATATTGAAAATTGCAAAACAGCTGAAAATTTTTTAACTAAAAATAATAAAGAATCAAGTAATAAGAAACAAAAGTATGTTAAGATAAGAGGATCTATGATAGAAAATTTGTTGAAAGACATTCAACAATAGTATATGTGTTTAATTAATTAACTAATTAAAAATCTATAAACTAATAAATAGATTTTTTTATATATTTTATAGTTTAATATACATAAAAAAAATTCATACTATTTGTTTTTCTACTGGATAGCGGTCTTTCAATCACTAGAAAAAACATATAAAAGTATAAAAGATAAAGTCATTAACACTGAATATTTTTAAAAAAACTCTGCCGTTGATTATATATCCCTTTAAATTCTAGATAGAAACAAGCTGATTTCTGTATTCACCTTCATATATGTTTTCATATAGGGTCCACCTTCAAAAATTTTTTATATTGCCAACCATTTTTGAGATATAAAAAATGATGACAAAAGATTAAGCGCGAAAAAATATCAAATGCTATATCTTAGAAACTGTTAATAATGGAAAAAAAATTTCAACGTGGACTACATCTAAAAAGTTAAAAGAAGCCCAGCGCAACAAATTTCATACTTCTATGAGCTGTGTAACTTGAGTTATGAGTACGTTCTTGAAAACGTTTTTGAAGCAACATTTTTCATCATATCTCAAGTTTGAAAAGTCCTATGAAGATGAGACCAACTTCAATGAATTTCCCGTAAAAATCTGATCTAGAATATATCTTTTAATTTAAAAATACTTAACTGGGTCATGAAAGGCGATTTTTTGCAAAAAATATTCCCCACATTCGCCTCCAACTTTGAGGCCTCATAACTTCTGACGTTTTAATTTTTACATATCCTTGATTATATTCAAAACTCATCTCTCCTCAAGGGCTATCGAATGAATATAATATTATGCCAAAATTCTAAAAAAAGTTAATTTTTTTAAATACTGATGACAAGTTAAGTTGGAGCATCTTGAACAATTTTTGAAAATCAGGAAATATTAAAGTTATTTTTAAAAAAATTATTCATATTAGAATAACTTTTTAAGAGAAATCATTTGACACTAATCTTATCTTCATATGACAATTTTTAGCCAAGATACAGAAAAGTCATGAACAATGAATATTTAAAAAAAATTTCCGCCTTTGGTTATATCTCCTTTCAAAATGAAGCTAGAAACAAGCGGACTTCTGGAATCGTTTTCGTATTAGTTTTCATATGGGGTCTACCTTCAAAAATTTTTTATATCATCAACCATTTTTGAGATATAAAAAATGATGACAAAAGATTAAGCGCGAAAAAATACCAAGTACTATATCTTGAAAACTTTTGAAAATCAAAAAAACTTTTCAACGTGGACTACATCTAAAAAGTTGAAAGAAGCCCAGCGCAACAAGTTTCATACTTCTACGAGCTGTGTAACGTTAGTTATGAGTACATTCTTGAAAACGTTTCTCAAGCAACATTTTTCATCATATCTCAAGTTTGAGACGTCCTATGAAGATGAAACCAACTTCAATGAATTTCCCGTAAAAATCTGATTTAGAAAATATCTTTTAATTTAAAAATGCTCAACTGGATCATGAAAGGCGATTTTTTACAAAAAATATTCCCCACTTTCGCCTCCAACTTTGAAGGCTCATAACTTCTGAAGTTTTAATTTTTACATATCCTTGATTATATTCAAAATTCATCTCTCCTCAAGGGCTATCGAATGAATATAATATTATGCCAAAATTCTAAAAAAAGTTGTTTTTTTAAGTTCTGGTGACAAGTCAAGCTGGAGCTTCTTGGACAATTTTTGAAACTAGCGAAATATTGAAGTTATTTTTACAAAAATTATTTATTTTAAGATAATTTTTAAAAAGAAATCGTTTACTACTAAGCTTATTTTCATATGACAATTTTTAGCTGAAATGCTGAAAAGTCATGAACAATGAATATTTAGAAAAAATTTCCGCCTTTTGTTATAACTCTTCTGAAAATGAAGCTAGAAACAAGCGGATTTCTGGAATCATCTTCTTTTTAGTTTTTATTTATGGTCTACCTTCAAAAATTTTTTATATCACTAACCATTTTTGAGATATAAAAATTGATGACAATTTATTAGGCGCGAAAAAATACCAAATACTATATCTTGAAAACTTTTGAAAATCAAAAAAACTTTTCAACGTAGACTACATCTAAAAAGTTAAAAGAAGTCCAGCGCAACAAATTTCATACTTCTATGAGCTGTGTAACTTGAGTTATGAGTACGTTCTTGAAAACGTTTTTGAAGCAATGTTTTTCATCATATCTCAAGTTTGAGAAGTCCTATAAAGATGAGACCAACTTCAATGAATTTCCCGTAAAAATCTGATCTAGAATATATCTTTTAATTTAAAAATGCTTAATTGGATCATGAAAGGCGATTTTTTGCAAAAAATATTCCCCACTTTCGCCTCCAACTTTGAAGGCTCATAACTTCTAAAGTTTTAATTTTTACATATTCTTGATTATATTCAAAATTCATCTCTTCTCAAGGGCTATCGAATGAATATCATATTATACCAAAATTCTAAAAAAAGTTAATTTTTTTAAATACTGATGACAAGTCATGTTGGAACTTTTTGGCCAATTTTTGAAACTCTCGAAATTTTTATGATATTTTTGCAGAAATTATTTATTCTAGAATAACTTTTGAAGAAAAATCGTTTGCCACTAATCTTATCTTTTTATGACAATTTTTAGTCAAGTTACAGAAAAATCATGAACAATGAATATTTAGAAAAAATTTCCGCCTTTGGTTGTAACTCTTCTAAAAATGAAGCTAGAAGCAAGCGAATTTCTGAAATCATCTCCTTTTTAGTTTTCATATAGGGTCCACCTTCAAAATTTTTTTATATTGCCAACCACTTTTGAGATATAGAAAATGATGACAAAAGATTAGGCGCGAAAAAATACAAAGTACTATATCTTGAAAACTGTTAAGAATGGAAAAAAAATTTCAACGTGGACTATATATAAAAAGTTGAAAGAAGCCCAGCGCAACAAATTTCATACTTCTATGAGCTGTGTAACTTGAGTTATGAGTACGTTCTTGAAAACGTTTTTGAAGCAATGTTTTTTATCATATCTCAAGTTTGAGAAGTCCTATAAAGATGAGACCAACTTTAATGGATTTCCCGTAAAAATCTGATCTAGAATATATCTTTTAATTTAAAAAAGCTCAACTGGATCATGAAAGGCGATTTTTTGCAAAAAATATTCCCCATTTTCGCCTCCAACTTTAAAGGCTCATAACTTCTGAAGTTTTAATTTTTACATATCCTTGATTATATTCAAAATTCATCTCTCTTCAAGGGCTATCAAATGAATATAATAAAAATTTTAAATTTGAAAAAAAAAGTTTTTTCAAACAAAGTTATGTGTTAATATAGAAAATTTTTTTTCTAAATTTTGAAGATAAATTGTTAGATTGTATAGTATAATGTAACTTCATGAAATTAATTTGATCATTATTGTTAGATGAAATTTACATTTTATAATATAACATTATTATTTTTGAATTTTTCTTTCTTTAAATTTATGCTATGTCATTGATAATTTAATATATATGATGGTTTTAACGCTTATTTTATTGGTTAATTTATTTGGTCTTTTTATCACATGTTGTAGTGGGAGAAAAAATAAAGAATCTAAAAATTTAAAAAACAAAACTGCAGCTTCTGAAATAAAATGGAAAAATTTTCAATCTAAACATCTTAATCAAAAGAGTATTTCTATGGATTCAATTTATACAAAAAAAAAACTTGTGAAAATAATAAAATTGCTTCTAGAAACACATGCTCAAATAGTAAAAAACAGTCAAATTTTCATTTGAAACGCGTTAAGGAAAGTGATGATATGAAAGAAGATTATTTTAGGTTAAATAATAAATCCCAACAACATCCACTTCCTATAGTTGAACTTGTTGGAGATATTAAAATTAAAAAAGTGAATAATAAGAAAAATATTAATTTCACTCCACATGATTATTTTAGAACACAACCGAATAATACACCAAATACTTTTCAAAGGATGGTTGGACCTAAAAGAAGTGATTTTGCTTGATTAAAAGTTTTTTAAAATATAAGAAAAATTTTAAAATTTTTTAATAATAAAATATAAATGTATGTGTCTAATTTTTTTTTTAAATACATGTGATTAATACGACAACATCATCGTTGATTTTTATTATAATTGCAAAATTATTTTTATTACTTTTGCCTATATTATTTTAGAATGTTCAAGAAGTAGATGTGGTTATCAACAAATATTTTCTTTAAAAAAGTTTTATCTTAAACACTTTGTTCTAAAAATATAATTTGCTTGAATTCACGATATATCAATTAACTAAAATGATTAAATATTTTTTTTGAGTTCTAAAGACATTATCAAAAAAAAATACATTTTATTGCGTTATTATATATATTATGATGACTAGCATATATTATTAGCTACACATTATTTTATATTTTGATAAGAACTAACTATACCATATAAAATAATATATATTTATATTTTTTAGTAATATAATATATAAAAGGAATAATTTTAAAAACTAACTTTGAGATTCAGATTGAAATAATTTAAAAAAAATAATAAATTAAAATTTTTTTGATTTTTGGTAGATTTTTAAAAATATAAAAATTTGTGATAAAGATGTTCTGTTTGGAGTTAAAAGAATATTAAAAATTTTTATATTTAAAGTTACAATAAATTTTTAAGTTTTTAAAGAAATGTACCTTTACAATTATATTTATATTGTGCTTTTAAAAAATTATCAAATTTTTTATTAAGAAAAATAAATACTAAAAAAAATTTTTTTTTTTAGATATTAACCCCTGTCATTAAAAGTTTTTGACATTGATGCGTACTGTAACATACACCTTATCCCATAATTAATTCTGTCTCGCATAGAAAAAGTAATTTATACTTCTTTAAAAAATATTAATTTGTACAAATTTAATTTTATCAAAAAATTTTAGATATTTTTTTTAAAATTTTTAATAAATTATTTATTATAGGATAACTTTTAACTGATAATATTACTTAAATTAATATTTCCTTTTTTATTTTTTAATAATGGAAGAATCAAATGCAAATTGTATTAAATTTTCGGATTTGTGTATTCTTTTGGAACAAATTTCTACGGAAGAAGATAGAGGTGGTAAAGAAGTATTATTTAAACAATTTATCAATTTTTGGTTTCAAAAAGGAAAGAGAATCTTTACTATTTTTCCTGCCTTACGTTTGATGACTCAACCAATTAACATTGGAGAACGTTTAATTATTGAATTCAATTATTTAAAAAATATTTTACTTAATGATTTAAAAATTGATGAATTGGATTTTGGAATGACCAAAGAAATGTCAATTTCAAAAATGGTAGAGATATTGATAAATATTTATCCTAAAAGTTTTGAAGAATTAGATTTTTCTGTTGAATACATGAATATGTATATTGATCAATTGTCACAATGTATATATGTAGAAAAAAATATAATTGAATTGTTGAGAAAGATGAGTTATTTGGAACGTAAATGGTTCTTACTTATAATTTTAAATGAAGTTGAAAATGTAACAAAAATGGATTTAGATGATCTTTTTTATTGCATTAATCCTAATTTAGAACAATTTAAAAAGTATGGCTTTCAATTTGAAGATATACTTGCAAACTATTCTCCCAACTATTTTATTAAAGAAGATATCAAACATACATTACCATCTTTAGGTATTGGGAAACCTTTTACTACAATGAAACCATATGATTTTGGTTATGAAAAATATGAATTTGATGAGATAAAAAAATGTTGTAAGGGAAAACTTTTTGTTGAATTATTTTGTCATGGAGAACATGTGTTATTGCATAGATTCAATAATGGTGCAAATTATAAATTTTTTTCATCAAATAAGAATGATTATACAATGTTTTACACTTTACCAAAATTTGACTTTCCAAAAGAGATTAATTCATTATTCAAGATAGATGTTAAAGATGTAATATTAGAAGGTTATATGGTAATAAAATGTAATAAAACTGGAAGGATAATGAAAAAATATGATATGTCTTCTGATGATACTTATTATGATTCAAGATTGTTTAAAGAAAAAGATGATTGTAAAAAAATATGTTTTATTGTTTCTGATATCTTATATCTTAATTCTAATTTTTTAACAAATATTTCATTTGAAGAAAGATTAGAAATTTTAAATGAAAAGATTTTTAATAATATAGAAAATACAAGAATTATAATTTCAAAGTATAGACAAATTCAAAATTACAAAGATTTTACCGAATGTGTAGAAAATGCAATTTCTGACATGGAAGAAGGATTTTTTATAAAGGATAGTTCTAGTTTTTATATTCATGGAAATTCTCCAAGAAGTAATTGTGTTTTTCATGTAAAACCTGATTACAATAAATTTTGTACATTTAATTTGGGTATTGTTGGAATTGAATATTCTGATAATACTTTTAGTCATGTTAAAAATTTTCTTTTAGCTGCTAATGGTTTTCAAAATACTTTAACAATTTGTCTCAAAATTCCTGTAAAAATGGAATCAATATTTTTTAACAAAATAATTGATGTACTAGACATTAACAATAAATATCATTTGAAATTACCATGTTACTTGGAAGACAACTTAAATTGTAATTCTCTTTGCAGATTTGCTTTTGAAGAAAATATAACTATTGTAGAAGTAAAATGGACTAAGATATGTTCAAATTATAAAGATCTTATTTATATATATTGCATAAAAAAAGATCTTTTAAAAAAAGATATAAGCTTATTAATTGATGTTCAAGAGTTTGACAATAGATTCAATAGAGGGTTAAATAATGTTGAAGTTATACCACCAATATTAAATATTTTTTATTGTCCTAGTGATGAAGTTAAAAAACCACGAATCAAACTGGATGTTTTAGAAAATTGGAAATTTTTTGAAAAATTGACTATTTGTATTTTAAATTATCCAAAACATTTTGATTTAAAACGAATCCAACAATTTATATATTTTCTTGGTGCTTCTGTTGTCAGTAATCCAACAAAAGATACATCCTATATTATTGCTACTGATAAACTGAATATTAAAACAGCAGCTGCTATTCATACAAAATATATGCCAATTTTAGATGTAGAATGGGTAATAAGATGTATAAATGAAAAGAGAATTCAAAAAATTGATTTAGAAAAGGACACAATATTGATGTGTGGACATAATCAGTTGTCACTTGAAAAATTAAATGATTTGATTCAAGAAAAAGATATTCCTGATGAAGTATTTAATAATATTTTTATGTAAATATAATTGTACTTTACTATATTACTAAATATTTATTTATTTATTAATTTTTTTTTGTAAGCAATTATGATTATACTTAAAATAAATAGAAAATTTTTTTTCTTTAAATTAATTTTTATTAAATTTCTTTTAAACATATTGACTATTGAAAGTTTATATATTATTACATTTCTTTAAGATTATTTATTATTTCAAATTAATAGAAAAATATTAATAAATTTAGCAAAAAAAAATATTTCTAATTCGTTTTTACTTTTTCTACTTTTCCTATTTTTTTTAAAACAAACTTTGTAATATTAACAATTAAAAATAATATTAAATATAATATTATTATTATAAAAATTATTAATGGAAAAATTATATCTAAATTATAAAAAGTAATTGTGCTCATATATCTACTTTCTAAATCAAGTGAAGGTAATTTACCAAATTCACAGGCAAATTCAATATGTTCAATAAGTAATCTTTTTGAACCAATTGGTCTTTTATTTAATTGTTGTGAAACGAGAGTAGCCTTCTTTTTATATTGTGAATCATTAATAATTTTCTTAATATTACTTACTAATTTTTTAGAATTTTTTAATAAACTTTTATCCATAACTAATCCTGTATTATGTTTTTCAATTAATTTTGCATTTCTAAATTGATCACCAAATACTGGAATTGCAATTGCAGGGACACCTCTAAATGATAACTCAGCAATTGAATTTGCTCCACCATGAGTTATAAAAAGTGATAATCTTGAATCATTTAAAAGATCATTTTGAGGAACCCATTTACTTAAAACTAAATTTTCTAATTTTTCTATATTATTATCTTCAGGAATTTCATATTTCCAAATAAATGTTATTTCAGGTAATTTTTTTACCGTCTCAATTATACCTTTTTTCATTGCAATTGGCATTTCTACACTTCTAGCAAATGAACCAAAAGAAATTAATACTGTATATTTTCTTAAAGACAAAATTTTATCCCAATATTCATCTAATTGTTTTGGATCAGGAATTCCAATACCAGAAATTTCAATCATTTTAGGTGTTTTTGGTCCTGGAATATCAAGGAAAGGATTTGAATTAAGAAATAAAAAACTACTATCTCCAATAAGTTCAAATGGATCATAAAAACCTTTACCATATTTTTCTTCAAATTCATCAAGTAAATAATATTTACGAAGCATATGTTTATTCATGATTTTTGAAAAATAGTAAGAAAATAAATTTTGAAATCTTTCTCTATATGTCATTATATCATGAGAGGGTTGCATTATTGTAGGAATATGACTAGCTGGAAAATGTAAACCAAACATTTCATAATAATTATCCATAAATCCTATAGCAGAGCCGGTAACTGTTGCAGGAATATTCCATGCTTTAAACAAACCAAGCATATATATATTAATAAGTTCAGTAAATCCTATATCAAATTTTTGTTCTTTTACAAATTTAGCTAATTCTTTATTATAAAATATTTGCCTTCCTAATAATCGTTGTCCCTCCATAAAATCATTAAACATCTATGTTAAAAAATATTAAATATAAAATTATGATATAACATACATCTAATTGTGCCCATATTGAATCAGAAGTTTCCCACATTGCTTTTAATTTTGTTTTATTGGTAAATAAATTTACCACAACAGGATCAGAAGGGATATGATATATGTTGGCTTTTCTTGTACCAGGATGTTTAATACTTTGATCCATATCAACAACAATCACTGTAACATTATGTCCAGCTTCAACTAATGTATCAGCTATCTGTCCCACAAAATTAACATGTGAATGTCCATATTTTGGATTAAAAATTAATATCTTATAAGCGTTACAAGAATTAAAAAGTAAAAAAAAGACAAGTAATAAATTTAAAAACATTTCTAAAAATAAATTTAATTATATATATATATATATATCTTATTTTATATATGTAAAAAAAAAAATCAAAATTTTATAAACTTCAAGAATACAAAATAATGATATTTGAAAATACTGTTATCTTAATAATATGTACCTTTTTATGATAAAAGTGATTCTAATGACATGTGGTTTTATTGGTACCTATTTATAAGATAAATCTGTTCAATGATATGGTAATAAATGTCATATTAATAAATTTCTATGCAATATTTTTTTTTAAATCTTTGTTATATGAGATAATAGTGCTTAATGAACTTTTTTAAATAATATCAAAAAATTTTTGATCTTTACTTGGAACTAAAAAGTACATTTTTTTTCAAAAAAATATATTGTTATATCCCCAAAATTATCAAATATAGATAGAAAAGAAAGTTTTTATTTTAATACCAATGATAAGAAAAAGATACTATTCTAGTAAACATAACTATTTTAAATTACTTTTAAATGTAAATTGTTTTAATCATATAAAAAACTTATAAAATCTCTTCAAAATTTAAGAAAAAATTATTGATTTTAATTTATAATTTAACTTTGTTCTTGAAAAGAAATGTTTCACATTTTGTGATCATGTTCTTTGACATACATTATATTATTTTGATAAGATTAAAAATTTTTTTAAGATACTTAAAGCTTTTATAATAAAAAAGTAAGGTTAAATGAATCAATTTTTATCATTTATAAACTTTAAATGTGATTGAGTATTATTCTTACTTGTGATAAATTGTTCCCAAAAAATTCTAATTTAAAAAAGATACATATCATTTTACTATCTATAAATTTAAAGTTTTATTTGTACATCAAACATATAATATAAAATTTTAACAAGTTGATAGAAAAAAAAAACAATTTAAAATGTGTCTAATTAATGTTAATTAATAAATTTTAATAAATGTTTTATAAAGTGAAATACTTTTTCACAGGCAGAATTTTACGGTTTTTTTTTATAACCAGAAAACTTTTAGTTTTGGTGAATAAATATATATATATATCCATAAAAATATTCAAAAGTGCCAAAAGCAAACTAATTATACATTTATATGCTTTATTTATAAAGCCTAAAAATAAGTTTTTTTTTGCTTGATTTATTAAAACAAACAATTATTATAAATAAATGATTATAAGGATATAAATACTAATACTAATTAAGATAATTTATTATAATTCAATAATAATAAAGCTACAAATTTATTATACTTTCAATATAAAAAGTTACTATGTAAGTAATAATGAATACTACAATTGTTATTATTATATAATTTCAATTAGTATTAATAAGTTTACCTTTAAATATTTTTGTTTTTTTTTACAGATACTGTAGTAACAATTAAATTTTACCAGAGAAAACTTGTAACAAACTTTATAAATTTTAATTTAAGTTCATTACTACTACCATATATTTTACAATGAATTTCAATTTAAGACAACAATTTTCAACTGATAAAGGACTTGCTGAAAGATTTTTAAATCTTGAAATTAAAGGTTTTATTTTTGCGGAGTATGTTTGGATTGATGGAACAGGAGAACATATTAGATCTAAGACAAGAACTCTTGATTTTGAACCATTATCACCTGAAGATTTACCTATATGGAATTGTGATGGTTCCTCAACAGGATTAGCTTTTGGAAAAGATTCTGATGTTTTTTTAAAACCAGTTGCAATATATAAAGATCCATTTCGTCGACAAAAAAATATATTAGTTTTATGTGAAACATTAAATAACAAAATGCAACCCACAAAAACAAATAATAGAAAAAAATGTTATGAAACAATGAAACAAGTAGCTCATTTAAAACCATGGTTTGGTATGGAACAAGAGTATACACTTTTAGATATGGATGGACATCCATTTGGATGGCCAAAAAATGGATTTCCTGGACCACAAGGTCCTTATTATTGTGGAGTTGGTGCTAATAAAGTATATGGTAGGGATATTGTTGAAGCACATCATCGAGCTTGTTTATATGCTGGAATTAATTGTTCTGGAACAAATGCTGAAGTTATGCCAGGACAATGGGAATTTCAAGTTGGTCCATGTGAAGGAATTTCTATGGGAGATGAACTTTGGATGGCTCGATTTATTCTTCATAGAGTTGCTGAAGAATTTGGTGTTGTTGCTTCATTGGATCCTAAACCAATACAAGGTGATTGGAATGGTGCAGGTTGTCATACAAATTTTTCCACTGAAAAAATGCGTAGTTCTGGTGGATATAAAGAAATAATTAATGCTATTGAAAAACTTTCTAAATCTCATCGTGAACATATTGCTTATTATGATCCATCTGGAGGTATTGATAATGAAAGAAGACTTACTGGTCATCATGAAACTGCCAGTATTTCTGAATTTACTTATGGTGTCGCTCTTCGAACTGCTTCTATTCGTATACCAAGGCAAACTGAAGTTGATCAACAAGGATATTTTGAAGACAGAAGACCATCTTCTAATTGTGATCCTTATTCAGTTATTGATGCCATTGTACGTACATGTTGTTTAGATGTCAAAAAATTATCCAAAAGTTATACACCATTGAAAGCTCAAATCATTCGTAATGCTGTAAAAGAAGAAAATGAAGAAACAAATAATATATAGTGTTACAACTGTATTACTAATTTATTTTTTTTAAATATTTAGAATATTTAATTAATGTATTTATTTATTTTACTTCCGCATATTTAAATTGATACTTCCAATTTGTAATAAAGTGTAAAATAATTATTTAATAATTGTTGTCAAAAATAAAAAAATTAATACTTATTTATCACTAATCAAAATATTTGTTTTATTTACTATCAAATATAAGTAATTTAATCATTTTTTACCTTGAACTATTTTCAATGATTATTTAAAAAAATAAAAACTTGTAGTATTTTTTCAATTTTTTTTTTATAATATTTTAATTTTCAACAAAACATTATGGAATATTTTATTAAAATTATCAAATAATGGAACGTTTAAAAATATATTTTTATATAAAGTCTTCAGCATTAAAAAGTCCACGTGCCCTATTAAGAACACTATCCTAAAAAAAATTAATATTAATAATAACAAAAAAAAAACTTTACTTTATTTGGATCATATGGAATCCCTTTTGATGGTATTTCTAAAATCGCTGGAATACTTTTTCTATAATTATCAATGGCATTTCGAATAAGTTCAGCAATATGCTGATTAATAAGAATTATAGCTATATCATCTCTATTAACAAATGAATTAAATGCTTCTTCAATAGCTGTTAAAGGGGTGTCTCTTTCAACAATAAAGTAATTCTCCTCTTTTGTTTTTTTTAATTCACCAATTCCTCCAAGTAAAAATCCAACAACAGTGTCAGTATCTCCAATGACAGCTAAGATACGATCTTTCTGATTAACATTGAGCATATTAAATATATAGATTTAAAATATTTTAAAATTTATACCAAAAATCACAATGGATTAGATAGTCACCTATATTTTTATCTTTAGAAAATGTCACTTATAAACCACTTGGTATAAATTAAAAAATAAACTTTTTTTTATTACTATTCACTTTATATAAGAAGAAGTGAATAATTGTGTATATATAATGATTTTAAAAAAATAGTACCATGCTTTTTAATTCACATTAAAATAAAGGATTCTTTCTTTTGTTATAATTGATATTACATTTTTATTCTATCACTAACAGATATATTCCTGACAATTTATTTGATGTAAAAAAAGTTTTTTCTAAAACAATTTAAAAATTGTTGTTTTACTGAATGAATGTTATTATATTTTTTTTCTAAAAACAAATATTATAAATTCACCATGGTAAAAAGTACTTTTTCATATTTCAATTTAAACAACAAAACTATTAAACAATTAAATTATATACATATGACTGTTTCAATTATAAAATACTACAAATATTTATATAAAAAAACATAATAGTACAATAAAATATATTTTAAACAAATTAAATATTTAATAAAAACAAAACTAAAAGAAATTAAACTGTAAATTTATATAATCTTTTTGAATATTATTCAGGAAACAGAAGGTTTACTTGAATTTGGAATTATAATATTAACATGTTGATTTCAAGAAAGTTGTCATTAATATTTTCAAAGTATTTCATTTTTATTTATATGTACTTAAGATGCTATAGAAGTACCATACACTTGATTGCAAGAGTATTCTTACGACGAAAGATTGTAAACACTTTTGTAGACATTTTCCCAATAGTTTAAATGTTTTATTATTCCATGATTACATCTCAGTTAATGAAATAATTTTAATTGTTTAACTATTCTGTTTTTTTAACATATTCTTTATTTATCTTTAGTTATTATATTTACTCTTTTTTTTCAGATAATTTGCTTTTAAAAATGGCCGATGAAGTAGTAAATACCAAGGCTTATCCACTTGCTGATGCACAAATGACTCAAAAACTTCTTGACTTAGTTCAGCAAGCAATGAATTATAAGCAACTCAAAAAGGGTGCAAATGAAGCTACTAAGACCCTTAACCGTGGTATCTCAGATCTCATTATCTTAGCTGCTGATGCTGAACCACTTGAAATAATTCTTCATTTGCCTCTTCTCTGTGAAGACAAAAATGTTCCATACGTTTTTGTTAAATCTAAGGCTGCTCTTGGTCGTGCATGTGGTGTTACTCGTGCAGTTGTTGCCTGTTCAATTACACAAAACGAAGGATCTCAATTAAAGGGACAGATCCAAAAGATGAAAGAAAATGTTGAAAAACTTTTGATTTAAAAATGTATTTTTACTTATGATTGTTATTCTTGTTATTTGTTTTTTCTTCTTATTAAATTTTTTTTTTGATTTTATATTTTTTTTTAATTTGACATATGTAAAAATAAATATTGTATTTTTTTTAATCAAAAGGATTAAAGTTTTTATATGGGGTTTCAAGTTTGGCTATTTCGTGGAGGAGGTTGATAATAATTTTTTCTACTACCTCTCCAAACATTATTGCTTCAGATTTTTTTAACAGAGTTCCCCTATATGATAACATCCCATCATTGTCTTTATCATATTTTTTAAATAAATCTTCCGTTAATACCAGTGCTCCTTCAATAGCATCAAGAGATGGTGCCGTTCCAGGATAATATTCAGGTACGTTCTTTATTAATTTTCTAACAATATTTTTTACCTCTTTCTTGTCTAACATGTAATCATTGTTTAGGTCACCTTTCTAAGTAAATAAATAAAAAAATAAAAGTTATCATGTGACTTACCTGAACAATTAAATGAAGATCTCTTCTTTCCTTATCAGTAATAGATAAAACAAAAAGTTTAAATGTACTAAGAAAAATAAAAAATAAAAAAATTTTATTGTACATTTAAAAATAAAAATTGTTGGTGGAAATAAACAATTAATAGCAATATTTTTGTTATAAAATATACATTTCTTTTAAACATGAAATTCCACTTTTTGAAATTAAAATTAATTAACTACTTTAATTGGTTTTTTAAATGTATATCTTTCAACTTTTACTGTATCATCTATCAATTTATACACATATGTAGCTATAACATCAGACTGAACATCCATTAAAGCAAATGATGGTACAGTTGATTGTGAACCACTACTATCATCATCAAAAATAGAAGATGCACCTGTAGCAGTACCAGGATTAAGATATAAAATATCTCCTTTTTCTTTTACAGAACATTTATTTGTGAAACCAGTAACCATAACATCAATTTTCATTTGCCTTGCTGTTCCCTCTATGGCCTATAAAATTTTTTTTTTTTGGTCAATAAATTAACATTAATATAATTATAAAAAACATACATCTTCATTTCCCCATGGAATAATTTGATGTCCATGAGTTAAACCAATTTGAAAATCTCCAACACTAATAACTTTTGTAAAAGGATATGTTGGATCAAGATCACAGTCACCTCTAACAACATGAACATCACTAGCTAAAGATCGTAAATAATCATATGTCTCTTTTGTACATAAATTTCCTGTACAAATTATATGTTGAATTTTATTTGGTACCAGTAATTTTTTAAATTTTGATGGTAATGAATATGCTTTATTAGGAATATGAAAATCACCTATAACCAAAACTAACTATAAAATAAAGTAATATTATTAAATATTAAAATACTTACCATTTTTATATAATTTTGTTAGTAATTTTTATCAAAATAATAGTAAAATATTTATTTGTTTATAATTAAAAAGTATATGTGCAGCGTAAACAGAGTACAAACATTATTTGAGAAACGTCTATACATAGTTATCTATTGGTATCCATAATATTATATTTTATTTCAAAAGGTCAAAGTTATTGCCAAAGGATAAACGATGATAGGAAAATTGGTACTAGAAATGATCATAAAGGGGTGCGAAAATATATTGGTACAATTTAAATGAGACTTTGTTTGACTTTTGGTAGTTATTTTTAAGCATATTTTCATTTTCTTGTGCCTATTTTCCTATTGATAATGAGTAGGAAATCACGATCAATAGATTCCGTTTCACTTCTCCAAGACCATGTTCAGCTAGTTTCGGCATATGAAAGTTTATTTGCATCATCCAGTCAAGGTAGTTTTGATGAGTATTTAAAATTTTGAAAATAATTATTATTTTTCCTAGATGTTATTGATGCATATGAATTTACTTTATCAGAATGTGAGGAAACAAGTTCATTCAAAAAAGAATTAAATGAAATTGTATCTTATTGTGATAGTGTTGTTGAGAAGAATAAATATTTAGAGGGAAAAATAAAAAAGTACAAAGAAGAAATAGCATCGTTAAAAGAACATCTTTCTGTATATGAAAAAGAAAATAAACATCTTAGAAATTGTGTTGAAAATCTTAAAAATACATTTGCTGTTAAGATTGAAAAAGTTAAGACTAAAATGAAAGATTCAAATATCACTAGTACAGATAGTGAAGATGACATAGACTTTGACATGACCGGTGAAAGTGGAAAATCTGAAGAGGGAAAGATTGCTCTTAAACAAAAAATTATTGATGAAGAGGAAAATTTTGCAAACAGAGAGTCATTAACTTCTGATACAGTGGCAGAGAGTCTTAAAAGAAGCGCTTCAGATGTACCAAAACGATCAAATAAAATTGATAGACGTGAATTTAATTTAACAGTTGCGGTGGAAAATCCATTAGTTATTGAACCAATAAAAGAATACATAGAATCAACATCAAATCTCTCGTGGACAAATGGTAGTTACATATCTGAAAAAAACCACCGTTTCTTCACAAAAGGATTCCATATTGGAATGTGTAATATTTGTGATAGTATATTATTTAAGTCAAAAAATGTTCTATCATGTTCTGATTGTCATTTACTTGGCCATATTAGTTGCCTTTCAAATACAACAATTCCTTGTGTTCCAAGGCATTCTTTTCCAAAAATTGTAAATAGAATTAGATTATCTCTTGCTGAATGTTGCCCTGGAAGTAATCCAATGATCCCATATATAATAATACGTTGTGTTATTGCAATTGAACAGTTTTATATTAGTCATGAAGGTATATATAGAGTACCAGGAAACCCTGAAAATATTCAACGTCTATTTGCCTCCTTAAAAAATCCTAAAACATCAGTAGATTTATCGAAGGAATTTCCAGAAACGATAGTTGGTTGTATAAAACGATTTCTTCGTGAATTACGTGAACCTTTAATACCATCCTCTTCATGGGATGAATTTACATCAGCAGCTGAGATGAAGAATATTGATGGAATAAATTTAGCCTTTTGTGATTTACCACGTCCCAATGCTGATACATTAGCTTTTATTTGTGCTCACCTTCAGAAGGTTATTAAAAATTGTGAGGTTAATAAGATGCAAATTGAAAATATATCTCAAGTTATGGGTCCAATAATTGTAGGATTTCCTAAAAGAAGTCGTCGATCAGATAGTATGACGCTAGAAACTAAAGAACATAATATGGCAAAACAAATAACAACAATGAAAACACTTTTATCATTACCACAAACATATTGGGATCCTTTTTTAAAACCAATATCAACAAGGAGTAGAAGGAGTTCTCTGTCTCGTCCAATTCTTAATAAATATATGTAGGCTAAATTGGAGTTACTTAGAAGTTTTTTTAATTTTTAAAATTTTAAATAAATATATGTAGGTGAAATTGTAGTTGGTTAAAATTTTAAATAAATGTATATATGAACTTAACTAGTTTTTGGGTATAATTGTGAAAAATAATTTTTTTTTAGAAATACAGATTTCTTTATGAATTCTTAAGATGAACAATTTTTTAAAAAAATGTTAACAACTTCCATCAAAATAAAGCTATTAGCATGTGGTTTTTGACAAGATGTATGGTGGCAATAGATGCTTTTCTGAAGATGAAAAAAAACACTTGGAGAACATGTAATTATATCAAATATTTTAAACCTTAGTGTTAGGTATAGTCCTGGTGCAATTCCAAAATCAAGTTTATTGTTACATTTTTTTTACAATACACATTATTTGTGTATATTTTAGTAATTTTTTTATCATTAATTTATAATTTTGTTGAAAAAGAAAACAACTAAAAGTATATAAATACAAATTAATTATGTTTTTGTTTTATTTTATCTAATAAATCTATACAATTCTACATGTCTCCTTTACGGCCACGAAATCTTGATCTCATGTCAACCTATAAAAGCAGCAATAAAAAAGAAGTAATAAAAAAACATACCAATGATTTTTTACAATCAGTAAATGAGCTAAGTAAAACATAACATCTATCTGGAACACCACCATCTCTAGAATTAAGGCAATCTTTTGCCTTCCTTCCCTCAACTTGAACACATGAAGATTCTTTAATACATCTTTTTAATTCTTGACGTATTTTATCACAACTTCTGCCACTAGATGGTTGTAAAGCAACATTCGAATCAGCAAATTCCTGTCTTACATTTGAATGTAATGAAGCCATTTTTTATTTTAATAAACAATTTATTTTATTAAAATCATTGAAGATTTCAAATTTGTTGTTTGACATATTTCAATCATTTTACAAAAAGCATTCGTTTCAAGAAAAAGAAATGTTAAGAAACTTTAATTAACATTCTGTTATTATTTTGATTCAATATTTAATGAAATGATTAGAAATACCTTCAAAATAGGTAATGTTTTTTTTTCAAAGTTTTAAAAGTTTGAGAATCAATAAAAATTTACAACTTTCTACCCTTACAATATATATTTTTTTTTACAAATTGCCAAGAAAAATGGATATCATATTTTTAGGAATAATTTACAAGGGGATTGTAAAGAATAAATTATAACCTTGAGAGAAAACGTGCAAAAAAGTAATTCTTCTATATAAAGAGTAAGAAGAAAATCTTTCTTTTTCATTTTCGATGTGTTACTGAAATGTTATATGCATGGTGTAATATATAAATAGGTTCAAGTAATAGAAAAATTTACCATTCTATTACATATATAATATTTGTTACAAATATTTAGTATTGGTTTTTTCTAAATGAACATATTTATATTATATACATTTTTTATTTCAAATTAAATATTTTATTAAAATTAAATTTTATAATTATGTTTTTTTTTTTAGGTAAAATAATGTCATCAGGAAAAGTTTTAGTTTATGGTGGAAAAGGTGCACTTGGATCTAAAGTTGTTGAAATATTTAAAGAAAATAAATATCATACTATTTCTATTGATTTAACAAAAAATGAACATGCTGATAATAACATTGTTGTTGACAGTTCACTTGACCAATTAGAACAAGAAAAATTTATAATGGAAGAGGTTAAAAATGTACTTGGAGATGATAAATTAGATGGAGTATTTTGTGTAGCTGGTGGTTGGGCTGGTGGTAACTCATCATCAACAGATTTTGTAAAAAATTGTGATATGATGTGGAAACAATCTGTTTGGAGTTCTGTAATTTCATCTGCCATTTCTTCAAAATATCTTAAGGAAGGTGGTATTCTTCAATTGACTGGAGCTGCTGCTGCTGAGACAGGAACACCAGGAATGATTGGTTATGGTATGGCTAAGGCTGCTGTTCATCATCTTGTCAAAAGTTTATCAATGAATGATTCTGGTTTACCAAAAAATTGTAATGTTTTGGCTATCCTTCCAATTACATTAGATACTCCAATGAATCGTAAATGGATGCCAAAAGGAGATTTTAGTTCATGGACACCATTAACATTATTAGGAGAAAAATTTCTTTCATGGACAACTACTCCATCAACCCGCCCTTCATCAGGATCCTTATTGAAAATTGTCACTAAAAACAATGAGACATCATTTATTCCATTATAAATAATTTAACAAAGCAATTATTTTTCATCATTTCCTTCATATGAAATAATAATATATAAAAATAAAAAAAAAAGACTATTAACCTATAATAAATATATTATTTGTATTTTGTATTGTTGTATCTCAATTTGTATAATAATCTTTTTTGCTTATAATGGCAACACAATACTTACCCCATAATTTAAAATATATTTAATATTTTCTTGAAAAAGGAAATAATTTTTTTTTAGTTAGTTATTTTGTTTTAAATAAAAAAAAAGAAGCAAAAAAAAAATTATTTTACAATATTTTTTTCATTTACAAATATAAATTTTGTATCATATAATATATTTTTTTTTTATATTTAAAGGATAATTATGTTAAAAATATTTTTATTATCTATATTTTTAATTTCTTTTGTAATTCCTGGAGAAGGAATATTATTTTTAAATGTTCCTAATAGTGGAAAAAGATTTGATGGAAATGATGGTGTTGATTATGCTTCAAGTTTCTATGGAATAGGATTTATTCCTGTTAGTAGAAATTTATTTCAATCAAAACCAAAAATTGTTCAATTTAGACCACAAGATTTGTATTATAGAAGTACAAAAGCTGTCTACTCACCTTCTATGTCGTCATTTTGTATTCTTTATCCTGATAGTTGTGATAAAGCTGAAGGATGGAAGTAAACTTTATAAAATTGAAATAAATAAAATTAAAAAAAAAAAATCACTGATAATACCTGTTTGCATAAATATTTTTTTTTTATGATTCTGTCAATTCAAATAAATATATTTTATGTATAATTAACAAATCAAAATTACTTGGTTATCTGGTATATTTAATTATTTGATTCAGTTATGTTAAGCAATGAATGTACAAAAGTTTTTCTAAAGAAAGGTATATGTTTAAATCAAATATTATATAATAATGATTTCTTGTCTTTGTCACTTCTCAAAATCAGTCAATATAAATATATATAATTAAAAGTGCATATTTACTTAATTTGTTGATATGATAAAAGATTTGGAGAAGAAAGAGGATACAAAAGTCTTTTAATTATTGGACTAAATATGATCTAAGACACGTTAATTAACATTATCTTTACACAGTTTAATCATTATTACTTTAAATTTCTTAGTTTTATCTTTTTATAATAAATGTAGCATTTTACCTTAATTTTTTTTTATTCATTTTAAATGTATAAAAAAATTTTTTTATCTAAAAGTATTTTTCATTTTATAAGATATTTTTTTATAAATAAAATTATTCCTTTTTTTTTGTCAAAATAACTTTTAAATATTTTTTTATTTTATTAAAATTAAAACAATTTAAATATTGTTTCTTCTATTTATCCATTTCTTATTTTAAAAAAAAATATAACAATATCAAGAAAAAAAAATTTTTTTTTGTTCCCTTAAAAATATATTCTATTGTATATTTAAAAAAGGAATATAGAATAAATAAAATTAATAATTTTTATATATATTTTTTTTATATATTATAATTAAAACAAATATTTAATAAAAAGATTTTTCTTGATTTTTTTTATATACTATATAAAATTATTTTTTTTATTTTAATTAAATAAATAATAATAATTAAAAAAAAAGTAACATCTTAACACATTTTTTTATATCTTATATATAACAAAAAAAATTAATACAATTAATATATTAATATATTCATATATATTCTTATTTAAATATTTATCTTATCAAGACATTTAATAAAACCTCTTAAGAATATCATTATTATTGTTATTAGTTTCTTTGTACTAGGAGAAAAAAAAAATTATGAAGAGGCGTTATAAGAAAAAAAGAAACATAATTCTTTTTTTTTTTTTATCTATTTTCTTTTTAAAAAGGGTAATAAAAATATTTTTATAGTATCATTTGATGATTCAAAAAAGTTATGAAGCATGACTTATTTAAGAAAAAATATTTAATTTTTATTGAAAATACAAATGATATTTTAATGATACAATTTGTTTTATACTAATAACGGAAGACATAAAAAAAGGCATTCATATAATTATATGGAAGTGAGGATAATTTGATAAAATCAAAAATTTAAATATAAATGTAATAATATAATTTTTGACAATCTTGTCATATCAAAAAATTTTTTTTATTACAATGTTAGTGTACCCTTTATTGAGTTTTGTATTAAATACTTTATAATTTTAGTTATTATTTTACTTAAGTGATTAAATAAATCTTTGTAATATATGTTTAAAAATCAAAAATACTATACTTTAAATCACTTCATTTTTTTTTTAAAACTAATAACAGGTGTTAATAATTTTCAAAATAATTATTATTATTTTTTCTATCAAATCATTTATTATAATAATTATATTTATTTGGTAAATATAGCAATAAATAATTATATGATTAAAAATTTTACACATTTTTATTGCTTAACTTTTTGTTATCACTTTTTATATTATAATTTTATTACAATGCAATTAAGGTGTAGGTAAAATGATATGTTGTTAGTATCAATTTTCATAACAATATTATTTATAATAAAGTACCACGAAAAAAGTTTGTAGATTATTTCTATAGAGGGAGAAATAGAGCTTTTTATCTTTAAACTTGTTATGTAAAAGTTATGTACGTATATATTTGTATATTTAATTTTAATAAGATGATTCTTGAGCTTTTTCTTTTAATAGTTGGAAGATTTTTATAAAAAAAATCTTTTTTTTTAACAATTTCTTTTATGTATTATTTATAAATATAACTTTTTTATTCTTTTGTAAATAAAGAATAATTGATACATCTGATAAGAAAAAAATATTTATTTTTGATAATGGCTATTGTTATTATTATTTTTCTATTTATCATAATTTTTTCTTTTAAAATTAATGCCCTAAGGTTTCAAACAAGTAAAAATTTTATTTTTAAACATATAATATAATATTTACCCAATGCTACAAATATGTTTCATGTGCTTAGAATACTTCATATACATAAAATTTTATGTAGATAGAAAAAGTTTTTGATTAAAATACTAGATACATTGATAAGACAACTAAGTTTATATTAAAATTTTTAATAAATAATAAAAATAAAATGTAGTTTAAATCATAATTAAAAAATTAGTCATTTACCATATTTAATGATAATAGTTTTAATAAGTAGATTATGCTTATAGTTTAGTATTTTAATTTAGTTTAAAATAATTACTTGTATTTAATTAAGATTTTATTATCAATATAATTTAAGTAAAGTTGATTTCCGGTCTAGTCTGTTTAGTTTCGAGTATGAAAATATTGTCAAAGAAAAAAAAAACATGATGGCGGGAGAGGTAGTGATGAAATCAGATGAGTAATTAGGATAATAAAAAGCATGTAAAAGAAAGTTTTTTTTTTTCATCTATATTAGATCTACATATAATTTTATACAGATACTATCTATGTAGCATTGGGTATTAAAATTTAACTTATTGATAATATATATAATATATATATATATATATATATTTAAGAACCATTAAAATCGTTTTAAACACTTTATTTATCCAAATAATAATAATAATCATTTGGGAGTTGGAGGAAATTTTGCTATCAGATATTCCCAAGTACCATATTAGGTGTTTCTAAAATTGAAATAACCTCTTAAGAAAAGAATGTTTATATTGTATTATTTATAATTTTGATATATTTCTTAAGATTAATATGTTTATATATTTAGTTTATATTTAGATAGAAAATTATATTACTAAATATTTAAAAAAAAATTGTACTTTACTATTATAAGAATATTTTTATTTTTAATAATTTTTCAAAAGTCAATTCAAAAAATAATATTTTAATTTATTTTTTTATATTATATATATATTGAATTACTTCAAAATAAATTAAGATAATTTATTAATTCATTTTAATAAACAATTATCCATAAAATGTTTCATCTTCTTTTTTTTTTGCAACATTTAAATGGTATAAAATTTAGTATGATAAAATAAATATATCAATGTTACAAATTAATGAGTTAAAACAAAGTAAATGCTTTTCAGATTAAAAATAATATCTTCATTCATTACAGTTATCAATATAGGATTACTTTTGAATGGTTTTTGACTGATAAAAAACAAATATGTAAATAATTATTTTACAAACTACTCTAATGTAGCATTTTTGATTTATTTATTAAAGTTTTTGTTTGAAATAATTAATTTTTAAGTGCGTACAAGTACACAATGCCTGGACGTGTATTTTTTTTCTATAAAATAAGATTAATTGTTTACTAAAAATTGTTTTTTTTTTTTCTGTTAGATAATAAAAAAAATTACTATTAAAAGTTTGTTTTTGAGTTACAAAATACATTTATAAATAACATTTTAGATCAAGTTAGTTTTTTTTAAGAAAAAAAACAATTTAAATCTTCTTAGTGTTTTTTTTTATTGTTTTGATAAAAAAAATATTATTATTTATGGATAAACAAAACTTAAGATTTTATTTGTAATCTAAATATTTATTATAATATCAAAATTTTAATTCATTTTCTAAAGTTTACTTTTATTATTATAACATATTAATAAAAATAACTTTTAGTAGTTATATCATTTAATAAAAATAGTAGAAGAAAAATAATAATCTTATCAAAAGACTGTCACTAGTTATTATTATTATTTTGATAAATATTTGAGCTTTATCATGGCATATACATAATATTTTACAATCATAACTCTATCCATTTACAATTATATAAGTAGTCTCTTTAAATAATTATATTTTGATCCCCTAAACTGCACCCATATTATATTTACAACTATCACAACTACATTTTCTTCACCGACCATAAGAGACGTATCATCAAATTAACATGAGTAAAAGTGATAATTTTCTTGTAAAAAGTTTATATCAATCATTTAACAAGTTTAATTTTATATCTTTTAATGTGATGACTCAAAGAAGTTTAACTGTATAATATTAATATTATTAATAATAATAATAATAACTATCACTGACATATTTATATTTTGTAATTTTTACAATATATTTTCTTTGTAATATATACATATAATTTTTAATCAAATAATCACTTAATACTGATTAATGATGTCTTAATGTTATTTTAAGTTAAAAAAATGACAATATTTGTTTAGTAATCAGGTATACAAAACACTTGTTTTTGGGTAATTAATAGAAAAAAATCTTCTTTTATTGTTTATACTGATACTTTTTGTTAATTTTTAACAATAATAATTAGATATACTAAGTTCAAATAATAGTTATAAAAAATATTTTTATGATCTTATTCTATCTATTTTATAAATTATATTATACTATCAAATATTTAATAAAGAAATATATTTTACCCTTAAAATAAACTTAACATAATAAAAATTTTTTTATTTTACTTAAATGACATATCTTCTTCAATTAATATATACATTTATTTCATATTCATGACATTTATCTTTTGAAAATCATTATATTATATATTTGATTTTATGTATAATACAATTATACCAAAAGTTACCAACTTTTTGATTTTTATATTATTTAATAAAAGAAGATTGTAAAACTTTTTTCTACAATTTTATATTTATGTTTTTATTTTTACCTTATTTACTAAAATGTTATAAATAAAATAAATTAAAAAAGTTTTTTTTTTTTGTCTTACTTCAAATTATGTTAATAAATTTTATATTTGACATTGAAATTTAAATATAAATAATAATAATAAAAAGTTCTTTGAGTAATTATTCATTTACTTTTATTTATCTTTAAAATTTACCGCAGACGTCTAACTTTTTTTTTTTGTAAAAATTTAAAATAAGAAATATTTGAAACTTTTTTATAGGAAAAAAAAGTATATATACAATTATTTAACAAATATCTTTTTTATGATATCCTAATATTTTACTATTATATTTTAAAAAGAATAACTGTTGATATACAGTATTATCTATAAAAATTAAAAAAAAAAAGAAAATATTATTGTTAAACTATATTTAATAATCAAGAGGAAATATATTTACTGTCTAAAATATACAATTTGTCTTTCATACAATATATTAAATCTATCCTAATTAAGTCATAATTTCTATATATTCTTTGTTTATTATACAAAAGTTATTAAGTAATTATCACTCAACTATCAATTGATAGTATCTTATACTAATCCTTTTGACATCTCCTTTTTATATATATATATAATTTTTTTTTTAAAATCGAAAATAGGAGATAGATAATTATAATATCCATAAAAACATCATCCTTTGATCTATCAATCATTTATAAACTTTCAAAATATTTGAATGTATAATGATATTAAAAATAATTAAAAAAATTAAAAAAAATGTATGGAAATATATATTTCTTTTACTATCTCTAAATATTATATCTCTAATAAAAGGTGGTTGTTATCAACGACAATTATGTTGTAAGGGAAAAAATAATACATGTAAGGATATTGATGATGGTATTCGGCACCTACCAATTTCTATACGATGGCCAGGACAGGTACCTAAAGATTATCGTTATGATTGGAGAGAAAGACCAAGTTTTGTTTATGCTAAAGATGATAATGAAAAATTAGGAAGATTAGTTTTACCAGATATTTTACAAGTTAATGAAAATGGTTTACAATACCTTAGAAGTTATGGTATGTTAGTTATTTAATTTATTTATTTTAATTTAATTATTTATAGAGAGTGATAAATTTAATAAAGATTACCTTTTTGATGAAATGTTAACAGACATGGATGATGAATATATTCAGGAACTTGAACCAGATGAAAGTATTGAAATATTACATTTTGGTGAGGAGTATGAAGATCCACAACCTTATCAAGAACATATTAGATATTTAGATCCAGATAATAGGACACATGCATATATACGGTAAATTTTTATAAATTTTAATTAATATATAATAAAAAAAAATAATTATATTTTTTAACTTTACATTATATTAATACTTGATTTAATGTATAATTTATATTAAATGACTATACAAAGTTATAAAAAAAAAAACTAATTTTTTCTTAACTATTCAAAAAAAAAAGTAATTAAATTTTATTCTACAATTTTTGAAAAATATTTTATTACTATTCTTTTGTTAAAATATACAATTAATTAAAAAAATTTTTTTTTTATTAAAGATATTCATTGATAAACCGGTACATACCTGTCAGAGTTGAAAAGGTTAAAAAAAGAACACGACACAGGATGAGGCATGAAAAAGTTCGAAAATTAGGTAAAAATAAAATTGATAAATTAGTTCCTTTAGAACATCATGATGATGAAAAAAAGAAAATTGAAAATGAGAAAAATTATCGTTATAAATCTCAAGGTAATATTGAATGTTATTGTGATAGTGCATGCTTAAAATTTGGTGATTGTTGTTCTGATTATACTTTTGTTTGCCCACCACTTGATTGTAAGACATCTGAATGGGAGATATGGAGTGATTGTATAGCTGATGATAAAGAAAAAAATTGTGGTATTGGTGAAAGAGTTAGAAAAAGAAAAATTATTAAAAATCCTGAAAATGGTGGTTCTAGGTGTGGTGTATTAGAGGAAAAAGTATCATGTTTTAAAGAATGTAAGAAAAAAAAAGGTATAACAAGTTTATTTGATGAGACAACAGTAGCATTGATAATAGATTATAAATATAATATGAGTAGAAAATATGACAGAAAACATAATAAATTATGGAGTATACCAAAAGTTATTGAAAAATTAAAACATTTACAGTATTATTGTGTTGAATATAAAATAGATTGGTTAAATCAAAATTGTATTGAAGAAGTTTTTAAGAATACTTTATATAAAGGTACAACAATATGTGGTGAATGTCAACCAGAGGCACAGGTTCATAGAAAAAATCATCGTTGTGCAAGTGATTTAGAAAATGGTGAAGTAGGATTTTGGAAATTAATTGGTCCAAAAAGTTGTAATGGTATTTGGACAAGAATTGTTAGGACTGATAAATGTAAATGTTCTTCAATGTTACCACATCTTTATCCATACTTATTGGTATAATTTTATTCTTTTTGGATAATAATTTAGAAGAGATCTTTTTTTTAATATTATTATTATTATATTTTTTTTTTATATTGCCATTATTAATATTTTAAACGGTATCTCAGTTTTATTTCATCTTTCGGTGACATATATAAAATATATAATATTTAAATTTTTTTTTAATTGTCTGACATTTTAATATTTTTTATAAAAGTTATCATTTAACAAAAAAAAAAGGAAGACGATTTTAAATAGAAAACTTTTTTTTTCCTTATTCTAAAAATTTATAATAATAAAAAATTCTTGTCTTTATCAAGAATGTAAAATATAAAAAAAAAAGAATACATATTATAAAGTGAATGATATTAATGATTAATAACAAAAATAGATATGAAAGAAAAGTCTTGTATAATTTAAAAAAGAAGAATATATTAAAAATTATATTATAATGAATTAATTTCGTTAGGGATAAATATGTATATCTTTATATAAACGAGAGGAAATGGACAGAGGATGACATTTCTTATGTCATTTCCACTAACATTCAAAAGATTTTAGAATAAAAAATTTATTATCTAAGTTTATAATTTATAATTTTTGATAAAAGAAATATATATATATACATTTATATTTTACCAAATAAGAGTATATCATATATGGAAGCTTAAATATAGAAAACTTTTTTTTAAGAATAAAAAAAAAAAGAATTTTTATTTCATCATTATATAAATATAATATCAAAATATGGAGTAAAAATGAAGAGAGTATATTAAAAAGGGAAATATAGATAACGATAGATTTCATGTTAAAATACTTTTTATATAAAGTTTATTAAATATTTGTAGTAAAAATAAAAGTCTACATCTTCATATATATATATAAATATAAATATATACATTTAGAAATATTTTTACTAATATTATTAAGGAAAAAATCAAGAATAAAAAGTCTACCTTATAAATATTATTATAGGATGTTAAAATAAAAAAATGTATAACTTTATTTTGGTATATTTTTTTTTTATTTTATTTAACATAAAAATATTTGTCATACATCTAATATTATAAAAATGTACTTAATGTTGAAATGTTTTATTCATGTTATTGTAGCTAGTTATCAAAAAAAAAAATACTGTTAAGTAAAACATTTCCTGCTTTGTTAATAAAAAAATAGCGAATTTTTAATAATTTTTATACTTTTTTAGCATCAGCAGATGGTTATAGTTTGTAGAAAATATGGGGAGATAATGGAAAAAAAAAAAAAAACTTTCATAATATATAATATAATTCATTATTTCTTTTTTTTTAATTACTCATTTTCCTTTCTTTTTATCTTTTTTTTTTGATAGAAAAAAGTTCGCAGGTGTTTTTGATGTAACTATATTATATTTCATCTCTTTTTTTATCGTGTTATTTTTTTGTTAACATTTAGTTAAAATATATTTTAATTTTAGAAAAAAAAATGTTCTTCTAATATTTAGTAGTATGTTTTATATTTTTTTTATTATTATCCATATCAAGATATATATATATATATATATATATATAAAAGATTTTTTTTTTACTATTATCAACATTTCTCTTATTATAAATCGCTTTCTATTAAAGAAAATTATTTAGAACTTTTTACCCAGCTGAAAAAGCTTTTTATAAAATAGCCTTAAAAATAATTTTTTCTACCCTTAAATTATTTGATAATTAAATTTAACTTTCTTACATATTTAAAAATTTAAAAAAAAATTCTTTTAATTATTACTATATATCATATAAGTTTAATATTTTTGGGTTTTTTTTTCTAAAAAAATTTTTTTTTTTATCAACTATATTATTCATTTATTTCTATTATTGTTATATAATAATTTTATAAAAGATTTTTAGTAACTAAAATATTTAGTTTTATTTGTTAATTTTAAGAAGTTAAAAATTATATAAAAAAGAAAATTATTTTATTTAATCAATCAGTTTTATAAAAATATATAAAAATTTTTATTGTGAATAGTTTGCTAATAATTGTTTTATATATATGTATATATTAATTTTATTTTCTTAAGAACGATTATAACAAGATGTATCGGGGGCGGAAAATTGTTTTCAATTATCAAATTAAAGAAAAAAAAGTTTTCTAATAAGTTTACCCTAACAATAGGCAGTTAAGGTTTTTTTTTTTTCCTATTTATTATCATCTTTGATGGGAATAAAAGGAAATTACAAAAAGCTTTTCTTTTGTTTATGTTGTTAAAATAAAAGTATAATTTTTTTTTGTAATGTCATTAATAGAAAAAAGTTTCTTCTAATGACAGTAAGATTGAATAAATAAGAAAAGCTAATAAAATTCACTCTCATAAATTATAACTTTTAAAAATTTTATTCAATTAATATGATGATGTGATGTACGTGAGAGGAGGAAGTGATAAGAAAAAAAAATTTATGTAATAAAAATCACATCATTTTGTCATATCATTAGCTTACAGGAAAATTTATCCTGTGAAAATTTTTATTTTTGTCACCCATTCATTTTCATAAATGAAATTGTTTTTGATATTTTATTCCTACATTATAATTAAATTTTTTTTTTCTCTATTTACGTTTAAACCATTTAAAGGTAGATACAAATAAATACATGAATTAATTATAATCAAGCTATTTAAAAAGCTTTTATTTTGTCAAAATAACTAAAATGGATTATTTTTATATAACAAGAAAAAATAAAAAAAAAATTTATTAATTTTATTAAACTATCTATTCCTTATCACTCTCTAAATAATAGATAACAGATATTTTTAAAATATGTACTTTTTTGCATAACAAATTTAAGTATTTTTTTTAAATAAATCAATCTATTTCTTTATACCAAATATCCATACATTTATTAAAAAAAAAATTTTATTTTATCATATTATCCAACAATTGAATATTCATATTTAAAATTAATAAACTTAACCGTATATTAATTACATTTTATTTTGAAGCTGAATATCAATTAATTATTATGTATTCTTGTCAATCGTCTTTTTTTTTTGCCACTTCTTGAAAATAACAATTGATAATAGGCACATTTGATAGCCTTTTTATTATTTAATTTCTTACTACTAAACATTAAAAGATGTTTTTATTGTTGTAAAAACATTTTTGTGGTTTTTTTATTATCAAAATAAATTTTTTTTATTTATAAAAAAAATATTGTATTAGAATTATAAATACTTTTTTTTTCATTATAAATAATTAAATGATAATCAAAAGTGGTTAGTTTTATAAATATTTCATTATAATTGTTTAACAAAAGTTATTATTTACTCATGCATTTTTTTTTTACCTTTTTTTTTTTTATTCCATTAAATTTTTATGTGTTTATTTTTTCACCACCAAAAAGTTATTTAAAAAAATGATAGTAGAAAAAGACACTTTAAATGAGATAATTTAAATTTTGATGTAAAAAAAAGAGAATTGTTACATAAATGTATATTTTTGGGGTAAAATAGAAAATGAATATTTATCTATACATTATAATATTTAGTTATATCATTACTTTTGAATTATCTTTTTCAAGTTACATCTATTGTTTTGTATAAAATTTATTCATGTGGATAACTAAATTAGGAATTTTATTTTTAAATGATAATATTGAAGAATTTTAATGTACTTTATTGAATATTATATTTACTTTTTTTATGAATTTTTATTTATGAAACTATATTTTGTTATTTTTTGAAATAAAAATGTATATTAATAAAAATTTAAATAAAAAAAGATTGAATATATTATATCATAAAATACCAAACTTTATTTTATTAAAGTATAATAAATGAGTTTTCCATTATTATTTGGCATTTTTATTGTACTAATAATTAAATTTAATTAAGTATTTCAAAATTTTTCTTAAAATTATGTTAAAATTAATTTACAACGCTTTTTTATACCTAAAAAAGATCTTTTTTTCATAATCCTTCTAATCAAAGTTTAAAATTTTCTATTTTGCATCAGTATAATTAAAGATTTAAGATAATACCAAATGCAGTATGTGTTATTCATTAGTTGTATGTAAATATTTTTAAAACTAAATTATCTTTTTATGTATTATTCTAATTTTGTCATTATTTAATATGCATTGGAAGCATTTTATAAAAATAATAGTGATAAACATTTTTTTTTAAACCAAATTAATTCTTTTTTGTCTTTAACAAGAAATTTTTTTTTGTTGTAAATATATTTATATATGTTGATTAGTTAACAAAAATACAAATATTTTTGCATTAATTTATCATAAGAATTTAATTATAGTTTAAACAATCATCTTTTATATATTTAATAATTTGGTTTTTTTTTATATAACAATTTTATATTTCTATATTTCTATTTTTATTAACATAAAAGACATACCATTTGTTAAAAAAAAAGAAACATATTTATCATTTTTATTTGTCATAAAATAAATATTAATTATTCTATTAAAAAAATTTTATATCTACTGTTAGAAAATATCTTTTTGTTCTTTGAATCTTTTAATCTTCTTACATCAATAAACAATATCTTAAGTAAGATTATTAATCATATAACTTTTTTTAAATGAACAAAAAAATAAAAAAAAAAAATAACTTTTTTGATAGTTTTATATCTAAACAAAAAACCCCATCTTGACCATATCTTTTTTTTATGGTATGTATCATTTTCCTGGCAAACTTTCTTTTTTCATTTTTCAACTTTATAGTTCTTAAGCACATGTATAAATATCTGTATTACATCATTCTTCTTTTCCCCTTTCCAATTAGACTACAAAAATCTTTTATCAACTTTCTGGTAATTCCCTTGATATGAATATATAAATACATTTCTATGATATATAGTGATACAACATTTCTGGACAAAAACTTTGTTTTTAATTCATATAACATATATGTATAATTCTTTTCTTTTATAAGATGACAAAAAATGTTTTATTATTAATATTTCAGATATTCTAAATTTTCACTTATCATATCAAATATAATTGTATAAAAGATTTATTAACTCAGAAAATAATTTTATAATCTCTTATGACCTTCTTCTTTTTTTTTCAGAACAAAATTTAAGAAAGTAAATAGAGAAATTTTAACGTCAAAATTTTGATAACTTCATTATTGTTTACTGCATAAAAACAATCAAATTTATATAAATAATACAAAAAGAAAAAAAAAATTTTAGAAATATTGAAATATTAACAATAATGCCTGAAATCAATGAATCAAAAGTTGATAATGATTGTAGGGCATCAAAAAAGTCCCTGTAAGTTTTTTTTATGATTAAAATTTATAAAAAAAATAAAAAAAAAAAACTTAAAATGATAAAAGAAAAATTATCTTAAATTTAAAAATATATCAAATTGATATGTGTTTTTATTTTAAAACATCAATAAACACTATCATTAAAAAAATGATAAATAGATATTAAGTAGTAATATATTAATGGTGAAATAAAATTGAACCAATTTCCTGAAATATACATCTCTCTTTATTTCCTTCTTTTTTTTTAGATTTTAAATATATATACAATTGATATAAAAAAAAAATAAAAAAAATTGAGTTATATCCTTTAACTATAAATTTTCAACATAACTATCTAAAATCAGACAGTAGATTAAAGAGAAAAAAAAAACATATATGTATGCATTTTTATATTATCTATCTATATATATATATATGTATATATGTAAATAAATTTTTTTTTTATTTGGTCTAATGGTCTAGAAATACTAATAGAAATTAATAGAATTCTTAGATTCCTTATTATAAGACCATTAGTAAAGGTACTTGTGCCTATTTTGATGAGATATTTTATTTAGTTACTTACCCTCTTCTAAATACATAATATATCATGATAACTACTAGATAGTTAAAAAGATTTATATTATAAATTTTTTCTAAATATTTTTATATACTAAAGTAAAAAATAATACATTAAAGTATATACATTTTTTTACTCATTTAATCTTATTTTTAATAGAAAAATATATTACGTATGTAAAGAAATATGATTTATTAGTAAAGATAATCAGTACTTTAGATTTTTGCACTTAAAGATAATCTTCCAAAATATAGTATATAAACTTCACTTTTTTTCTAAAAAAAATATAAAAACGTTTTTCATTTTTATTTTAATATAACATAATGTATTTTAAAATTTCTTTATTTTTTAAAAAAAATAACTTTTTTTTCAGTCATTAACATTCCAATTATATTTTTTTTTTTATAAAATATGAGATTTAGGTTTAGGAAATATTTTTTTTATCTATCATTATATCATTTTACAAAAAAAAAAAACATAATTAAACGTATTTTCTTTTATGTATGAGAATTGTGAAAAAAAAAAATTTCTTAGTTTTTTTATAATAATAATATAAAATAATTTCCTTGACAAGTATCACATATACATTTAATATGTGTTGAAAATTGAGATTACATCCTTTTTCTTGTATAAACGTGTAATTATAAATATAACTAATTAATATAATTTTTCTTGGTAAAATATGTTTAATTCTAATAAAATTAATATTAAACCAATTAGTTTTATAATACTTTGATGCATTCTATTAATATGTCATTCTTGAAATTTTCCATTTCGTTTATTATCTTTTTATATAGTTTATATAATTAAAATTTGTAAAGAGTTTTTTTTTTTACTAGGTATTTTTATTTTAAATGGATTTAAAAAAAATTAAATAGATGTTTAAATTTTATCACTAATAGGGTGTTATATTACATAAAAAAAAACATTGCTATTTTATAAAATTAAATAATTTGAAGACTAAATATTTTAGATTAAAATATTTTTATTAATTAAATTTGCTTATTTATTTCCCTTAGTTATAAATAAAAAATAAAGACAACCACAAAGTTACCCTCTAACATTAAATATTTTAATGATAATTTAATTAGACTCCAATTTCATTATAAAGTAAACGTGTAATTGGATTCAAAGTAGACGTTTTGGTAAAAAAATATTTTTTTTTTCTATTTTATCATTTTTCTTTTATACATATATATACATACATATAAATATAAATATTTGTATTATTTAAGAAATTAGAAAACAGAAGAAAAAAAAAAGTTTAATAAAAAATTTTAATTTTTTTTTTAGTGTAGATGTTTAAAATATTTACATTCATTAATATTGATAAAAAGTTAAGTTTAATACCATATTATTATAAAGTTTATTATTTATTAATAATTTATAAGAAAATGTATATAATATGGTTTACTTTATTTTTATTCAAATTTAAATTTTACTCAAGTAGTTTAATTTTTTTTTTATCATATTACTCATAGATAATAATAATAATCATTTTGTTAAATAAAAAGAAAATTACATATACATACATTTCTAACACCTTTTTTCTTCATTTTTAACATTTGTAAATTGGTAGTTTTTATTGTCTTATAAAAATTTATTTATATATAAATTATTAACAATCTTTTTTCTTTTTTAATTATCTAAGATTATCAATTTTTTTTTATATATGTAAAAGAAAGATAGAAATATTTATTAATAATAAGATTTCCTATTATTATTAACTTTTAAATATAAAGATATATTTTTGTAGGTGTTATATAAAATTTATCTATATAAAACTAATTTGTTACTTTAAAAATAATGAAAAAAAAAATTAAAAGATACCTTTATTTATTAAAAAAAAATTATTATTATTATGTATCATTTATCATAATAATAAAAAAATTTAATCTCCTCTTCTTATATTATTATCATTAAAAAAGCGGTTATAAAAATTTTTATATTTAAAATAAAATACACTTCATTTTATGTAGGAACTTTTTTTTATTTTTGATTTATTTCTAACTGCCATAAAAATTTTAGAACATTTTTTGATGTATCTATTTATTAAAAAATAAGGAGAAAAAGTTTATTTTTGATACAATTTAAGGTTTCATTTTATATTATAAAAATTTCAATGGTAGTATTATAATGTTTGACATTTTCAAAAAAAAAAAATATGATTATTTTAAATTAGATGTATATAGTATCTTTATAGTAGCGGGGAATAAGGATGATAATGATAAGATATATATATATATAAGGTAGAGTTTTAGTTAAGCTTAGATTATTATATTTTATTATATATAACTGTTTACGATAAAAATTAGTTTATCCTTCATTCTAGGCAAATTTTTTTCCCAATAAAAATTTTAATTTTAAAAGTAAACTATGATATATATTTATGTATTGTCAATTCCATTATTTGTAGATTTTATAAAGGATATTCCTACTAATTTAAAGATAAATATTTTTTTTTTTATCAAAGTACTACGTTATACTACTTTTTTTTTTAAAATAAATTTTAATATATGAATAATAATAAAAAAAAAAATAATGTTTTAATATATTATTTTAGTACTAAAATAGTAAATATTTTTATTCAAAAAAGTTTTTTTTTGATTTAATAAAGGGTTAAAAAAATTATTTTTATATTTTTGTATATATATAAATGAATTTTATAAGTATTTATACTTTAATATTCATGTAAAGTATACATAGCAATAATCTTTCTTAATGATAAATATTAAGATACATATCTAATATTCATTTCTTGTCATTATCTTAAAAATACTATCTATTTGTATTGAAACATTTTTTTTTTGTCTTCAAATAAAAAAAAAGAAAAGGATAAAAAAAAAATACTTTAACTGTTTTTCCTTTTAATATTACAATATAATATATACATATTTTTCCCCTTTATATTATAAATGGCTATTTATTAAAGTTGTTTTCACATTTTCATTATTTATATAGATGTTATGACATAAAAATAAAGGAATATACATGCAAGTAAAACTCTTCCTTTCATTATGTACTTCTTATTTTCTTTTTTAACTTAAGCTCAATAGCTAGTAAAACTGGGTATTAATAAAAGTAGGCATAGTTAAAAGTATATATAGTTAAACGGCCTGATATTTGAAGCTCCCATACAAACACCATCATCATCTCCTAGAAGAAAGTCATTTTGAGGCAAAAAAGATTTATTCTTTTGGCACCGCCCTGACACACATACAAAATATATGTTATGAATGCATTTTAAATATTCTCCTTCTAAAGATGTGGAAAAAAATTTGTCTTCTAACAATATTAAAAAATTTTATTGTTAGATCTTATACAATTACTAAAATTAATTTTTAATTTTGTTACTCTAAAACTATTTATTTTAAAAAAAATTCTTTTTTTTTTGTTTATTTTTATCTTTTTTTTTATATTATTATTATTTTTAGATTATTACCATCTTTTGAAAATAATACTTTAGAAGTTGAAAAAAATAGATCTAGAATAAGGAGTTTTTCAGTTTTTGACCAAAAATCTGCTAGTCTCCGTCAACAAGATTATTCTCTAAATTTTAATAATTCTTTACTTAATGTTCCTGGGATGGCTAGATCTAATTCTATAATGTTGTCACCACATCATCATCCACCTGAACATCGTCGTTTACCACATTCACCATATGATAATGGAATACCATCATCAACTAATAACAGAGGAAGTGGATATTCACATCATTTTCATTCACCATCAGTTTCACATAATGGTTCATATCTTGATGTTAGATCATCATTAAATTCATCAAATTCTTCATTAGCCTCATCACTTCATCCAAGTGGTGGTAGAAGAAAATTACCCATAGCACCAGATGAAATAAGTAGTGGAGGAATTGATGGTTTTCAATCACCAAGAAGATGTTCATCACCAAGATTATTACCTACTTCACCATGTATATCACCAATGGCAAATAGTCCATCACCACCATATCAATTTAATAATTATCAATCAAATGAAAGAAGATCTTCTGGTAGAAGATTACCAGAACCACCAGCAATTCAACCATCATATAATCATCCAAATAAAAATAATAGTAATAATATTAATAATGTACCTAAAATAAATAATTACCCAAAATTACCAACTAATTCATCAATCTATTCTGTGGATTCTATTACACCATCAACATACACACCACCATCAGATATTTCAATGGATAATTTTCATATTTCATCTAATAATCCTAATAATGATTTATTAGTAAGAAGACAATTACCAATGAAAAAGACATCATGTATTATTCAACCAACAACACCATTTCATTATACAAAACATCCCAGAAGAAATTCAACAACGCAACCATCATTACATATAAATCAACCAACAGAAAATATCTTTCCAAATAACAATGATAACCAGATACAACAACAAAATTTATTACCAAATCCATTTGGAATAACAACAAAACCAATAACTAAATCAGAATCAACATTAACAGGTACCTCAACAACAACAAGTAGTAATGAACCATCAAGACGTTCTTCAATTGTTCAGGATAGAGATGCTTTCCGTTTTCGTAATGGTTCTATGGCACATTTATTTGAACAACAACATTTAATACAAATTCGTGATAAATCTCCAAGTAGAACATCAACATATACATTAGAAAGTCAATACTCAACAGACCAGGTTAGTTTTGATATATATTTAAAAATTTATCATTTAATGTTTCATATTTATTTATTTATTTTTATATATATATATTTTTTTTTTTTGAATTTTTTATTTTGAAAAAAAAAACAAAACGTTATACTCCATTAACATGAGTTTCTATAAAAATTTTTTACTTTTTAACATAACGATAAAATTTAAAAAAAAAATTTATTTATTCTTCTTAAAAAGTAGGCAAAATTTATGTAATATGTATTTTAGTAAATATATATATATATATATAAACATCTCTCTCTTTAAAATATTTAATAGAGATTTGGCACTCTTTTTCATAGTCCTCATTATCATTGTTAAAAGTTATAAAAGAAAATTTTTGAGAAAAATCTTGCATTGTTATAGTTACAAAAAATTATTTATTCAAAAGTGAGGATATATATTATTTTTAATGAAAAGTTATTTTTGGTGAATTCATTTAAAATTATTATTATGTCAAAAGGGACATAATTAGGTGAGAAGGAGAAAAAAAGGAAAACGAGTGAGTGGGTTTTTGCAATAAAAGAACTTATATTTTTTTTTGTTTTCTTTTTTTTTTTGTTAATAGATGTATGGTCGATTGAGGGAATGATAATTTTTAAATTATTTAGAATTTCCTTTTTTTTTTGTTTGCTGTAGTTATATGCATTAACGATTAAAAATATTAATTGTTGAAATAAAATTATATTTTATTTGAAAAACTGTTTTATTTTTATTAGAAATATTTAATTGGTAATTTGAATTTTTAAAATATAGATAATTGTTTAAATAAAATTTATAAAAAAAAAATATATATATTAATCTGTGTACTTTTTAATCAAAAATAAAGTTGTTCTTTTATTTACTATGTAGGTGGCAAGTAAAATGAAAACATTATTAGCATAAATTTTTTTTTTTTAATTTAAAATTATTATTAACATTGTTAATATCTTTATGATTATTATTATATAAAAAGATATCAAAAAAAAAATTTTGCTTTTTTTTTGTGATTATCCTATTCATTAAGTATTGAAGATTATATTACCATATACATATTATAGAAAAATAGAAGGGGGGAAAAATAGATTTGTCTTGAGGATGACGCAAGAAAACTAATTTAACTTCAAAAAAATATTTTATATATATATATGATACCAAAAACTTATATTTCAATATAAATATAACACAATATTTTCTTTTATACTATTAAATTTAAATTAATATAATATTTGAGTCAGAATAATAAAATAAAAAAAAAGATAAACAGAAGTAGTGACGTAAATTATTTTGATACTTTTATTTGTTAATTAAAATTATAATATTAATATATATATATTATATGTTGTTTTTTCTTAAACCATATTAATTTTTTTGTTATGAAAAAAAAAATAATATTTTATTATTGATAAATACTTTTTTTTTTTGTATAGTAAAAAAAATGTCTTAAAACACTTATCTTTAGATAATCAGAAATTAATGAAAAAATATTCTTCTTTTTTTTTCTTAATATTTTTATACAAATTTTATAAGAAAAGAATATATATGATTAACTACACATATATTATGAGATAAAAAGAGAGTGATAATAGTATAAAATTTTTTACTTCCGTAAGAATTAACTTTATGAGAAAATAGTTTTATTTATGTATATTATTTTTATTTTTGAAACATATATACAAATTAGTTTTATTCTTATCTTATTTCTTTTTAAAGAGGTAAATAATACTTTTATACAGTAGAAACCTTTATAAAATTAGTGAAAGGATTAGATAAATTTGATTATATACATATATGAGTTAAAGAAAAATAAATTTTTATTATTTTTATTTTACTTTTTTTTCCCTATTATTTAATGCAACTTTAGTAGGGGTAACATTTTTTTTTGGAAAAACTTTTTTTTATCTTAAATATCCAAGTTAATATTTTATATAAAAAAAAAACAATATGTAAATAATTAATATTCAAAGGACTAAAGATGATTCTAACAATTGATAATAATAAGAAAAAAAAATTTTTTTTTATTTATTTTACAGTATATTTATTGTAGGTCATGTAAAATGTATCATTTTTATTACTTTTTTTTTATTTTATTTACCTAGATATATAATTATATATACGGTATTATATTATTTATCTTCAACACAAAATAATTTTTGTATCAATAGATTGTTTTCCTTATTAGCATCATATTTATTAATATAAATAAAAAATCTTTTTAAATAAACATTAAAACAAAAGGACAATTTTATAATTTATTCAAGAAAAAATAATATATGAAAAAAAAAAAGTGGGACAGAGATATTTTCTAAATTTATACCAAAACAAATACTTAAACATTCCATTTATAATATAATCTTTGTTTTAAAAAAAAATTTCGATAAATCATACAAATGTACTAACATATATATATGTACTTTTAAAAAAAGGATAAATTTTTTGAAAATTTAAATTTTGAATGAGCAATGATTATTTTCCAATATTATATTTTTAAAAATGATGTATATTTTAAAAAGTTAACAACAACATAAGAAATCAGATGATTATTTAAATAATTTATATCCAAAAACATATAACTAATTCTTTTTTTTCATCTAAATTTATTTTGGTGCTTTTTAAATTTTTTTAAATGTATGAAATTAAATTACAAAATTTTCTTTTATAATTTTAAAAAAAAGAAAGGATATTTAAAGTTTGAGGACAGTTTACAATTCCTAATTGGTGGAAAAAGAAAAAAAAATGATAGGAAATGGTAGATTTTTAACTATTTTTCATGAAATTTATATTATTATAATTATACTACGTTAAATATTACAATTGATATTATGTATTTTAGGGAAAAAAAGAGATTTTTTTTAATAATAAAAAAAAACTTCCTATTTTTAGTACTTTAAAAGTACAATAGGTTATTATACACTAGACAATTAAAAAAATATTACATATTTTATTGTAAAAAGTTTTGTTTTATGCATCTTTTTTGGTTTTAAATAATAGAATATATAAATTTAAAGAGTTAAGAAAATAAAAGGACTTGACTAAGTAAAAAAGGGAACTAAAGATTTTTTTTTTAGTTTTAAAATATATTATTAGGAATATTTAGAACATTTTCTTTTGAAAAAGTTAAGTTTTTAATTTATTAAAAATTTTACAAGAAATTTTTTTTTTTTTGAAAATGTACGATTTTTGGTCATCAATCTAAAGTTTTTTTTTTTTATCTGCTGTAGGGACTTTTTAACTTTAATTTTTATTTAATGTAACATATTATTAATGATAAATTTTATTGGTAATATTATTTATTTAAATTATCTAGTGAAAGTTTAATGTATTTTCATAAATAAATCTTATTAAATATTTATATTATTTTTATATCTAAAAATAGAAATAAAATATAATTATATATACTTTTTATATAAATTTTATCTTTATAGTTAAATTCTATATCAAGTGCCAAGTCTAGAGGTAGTGTTGATAAGGAAGAAGATGGAAATATATCAGTAGTTGGAAGTATCTCATCATCTGGATCAGCTGTTGCTACAAGTGAGAATAGAAAACCTGAAAATTTAGGTCTTGATCCATCACATTATATTGGAAAAGAAAATAAACCTGAAGTTGTTGTTTTATCAGCATCAGGTCAAAGAGTACTAATTAATGAAGATGATAAACCAAAAGGATTAGGCCTTGTTACATGTACACTTCAACATTTTCCAATTAGAAAAAGACTTCGTGTTACAGTTATAAAAGTTGAGGGACTTGCAGGTGAATTAAAACCAAATTTAGAAATTTTACCTTTTTGTCGGGTAACTTTACACCCCGGTAAAAGTACTAAAAGTCAAGATTCTGTTGTTAAAAGAGGAAGAGATGCTGTTTTTAATCAGGTAATTATATATTACTAACATCATGTTATTTATTTTTATAAATAATTAAATTTATTTTTTTTTTATCTTGTCAACAAAATAATATTACTAAAAATGTTGTTTTTTTTATAGGAATTTTTCTTTGACAATGTAACTATAGATGACTTGGATACAAAATATGTCCAGGTAGTATTTCTTCATCAATCAAGTCAAAAACTTCAAAAAGACATTGAAATAGGTGAATTTAACATTGAATTGAAAGATTTCCCATTATTACATGACAAGAAAGAGGTAAAAATAGTTGATGAATTGAAAGTCAAATTTAATACAAAGGTATTTTTAAAAATTTCCTTTTTTTTTCTAAAAACATTTAATTTATTTTTTTTTTTAGAAGTTAGGAAAAATATATTTTTCAACACAAATATCAAAAGAAGGAAAAACATTAACAATAAATGTAAATAAAGTTGAAGATCTTCCTAAATGGGGTCTTATTGGGGCACCGGATGTATGTGTTCGTGTAACAGTAATTCAGGAAGAGAATAAAGTTCAAACAAAACAAAGTCGTGTTTTAAAAAATACGTGTAAAGCTGTTTACCAAGAAAGTATTATGTTTTTAATTAGTACTAAAATGAATGATTTGAGGAAAACACAAATTATTGTTAGTGCTATTGATATGCAAAGGCATGTTTTTTTTTTACTATTAAAAAAAATAGAAAATATTTATTTATTATTTTTTTAAATGACATTTAAAAATAGTTTATTTTTATATTTAAGGAAAGAAAATTATGTGATATATTATTTATATTTAAAAATATTTAATTTAAATATGTTTGTAGTTAGAATAAGCTTTTTTTTATTTTATATAATTTATGTCTATTTTTGTGAAAAATATTTTAAAAAAAAAGACATCATTTAGTATTTGTAAATGATAAACAAAGAGAAGTGATTTAATTTTTATAAAACTATTTTGTTTTTTTACAAATAGAATACTATTTAAGTGATGAGAATTTAAAATGATATCAGAGAATTGTTTATAAATTTTATACATCATTTTATTATATTTTTAAAAAGTTATTTTTATCTTTTTTTTATTGTAGGGATGGTATTGGAGATTCTATTATAGGATCTGCTTATCTTGGAGCCATAGCAATGGATAAATCTGAAATTGATCAATGGAAAAATACAATAGAACACATTGGAAAAGAATATAAAGCTTCACATCATTTAAAGTTAGAACAACCTGAAGTTAAAGAATATATTGAAAATGATACTGTAGAAAAAAATGAAACTAAAAAAGAATTGGGTATAGATGATTTTGATGAATGGTTAAAATAATTATTAAAAAAAAAATTTTTTTTTATTCATATCATTAATGATACTTTAAGCAATTATTGAAAGAAAATTTATTTTTATTTATTGTAATGATATTTAATTAATAAAGTATTCATAAATATTATCTTTTCTTTTTTATATAAAAATGGATATTTATAAATTTTTTTTATAGTATAAAAGTGATAAAAATATTTTATAAAATAACAGTTTTAATAATAATATTATAATTAAAGATTAATGTTTTGCAATATAAGTCATTTACAATATTTGTTTTATCCATAAAACTGCTTTATAATTAAAAACAACTGTGAATTAAATATTTTTGCACTTTATAATTAGTTACTCAAAAGATTTCTTTTTTTTTTTTAATTTCCCATATTTCAATATGATAAATTTTCTGATATGAATCATTTGTTAATATGATACTTATAAATAAATATGTAAAATAAACAGAAATTTTTTTTTTATAAAATTTATTTGTTTATAAATTATAAAAAGTTTAAAAACAATAAGAATAATATTGATATTAAGATAAAGTTTAATGATATAAATGGTAACTACTTAAAATAATAATAGTACAGTTAATTATATAGCTTTAAATGACATCTGTTTTAAAATAAAAACAGAAATAATGATCAAAAAGTTATTGATGTTAATTTTTGTTCTCATAAACATATAGATATATATATTTATAATTGTGACTGATTAAGTAATTATCACCATCACTAAGTTAAGGTGGTTAATTTGCTTAATAATAGAAACATCAAAATATTTATTAGTTAATCACTCTTTTCCTGTGACATTTCAATAAAATGTGTTTAAAAAAGATAGAGTGATAAATTAAAATAATTATAAAGTCATCAATTAACTAATTAAATAAAAGCATTAAAAAATGATTGAATATATGTAATTTTATTATATATTAATTTTTATGGATATAATAATAATATTATATATATATATTATTTAAAAAAAACAAGTTGATAAGCACATTGTTGTGTATTGGTTATAGTACGAATATCTCAAAACTTTATTAAAGGTTTCTCTTTTAACTATTTTTAAATACTATTATTATAAATATATATTTAGTTTTTTGATTTAATAATAGTAATATGACATATGGAAAAGATGTAAGGATTCATTCTTTATGTATATTTATATTTAAAGGAATGAAAACCTTCAATCAAATTTATTAAAATGGCAAAAAGTTACAAAAAAAAAAGCCGAAAGAGGATGAGACAAGCATGTCTTTCATGCATCAATCATAGGTTTGCCATTATAAGCTTATTATTAAAAAGGTTTTCATTCTATATTATTAATAAGATATTGTTAATTAATGATAATGTGGCACTTCTATATTTCTATATATATATATATTAAATTTTTGTTGTTTAAAATTTCATTTATTAAATTACACTTTAACAATGTAAATAATATATATTTTAGAATAGTTTTAACATCTTAAGATAATATATAGATACTTTACTCATTAACGTGATTATATCTCCTTAAATTTTAAATCCAACTTCTGTTTTAATATAAATGTTCCTTAAAATTGTTTGTTTCTCCTTTTTCTATATATGTATCTATTTTAAGTAGTTTGCCTTTTTATTTACAATAATGTGCCAGGAAATTTAGAAGTATTATTTTATGATAAATCTCATTAAGCTATCATAGTAATAAAAATGGTATTGTATTGTTTAAATAATGTTTGTTAAATAGTTATTTATAAAAAGGTTTTAACTATTTATAGATATAAAGGAAGGAAGCCTTATTTCATGAATTACAATGAAATTGTCTTTAAGTTTCTCTCTTTAACTTTACTCTTAGGCATATCTTTTTAAAAATAATATTATATCATTGATAAAAATATTTTATAGTTAAGGAAAATTTTTGTTAATTATACTATCTTGCCCACCCACAGGATACACTTGATTGTTAATTAGGATTAAAATAATTTCAATTTAAAAATTTTTTATCAAATTTCTATTTTTAGTTAATGAATTATGTTGATGTTGCCATGATACAACAAAAAAAAATTTATATTTCATAGTTTTTTTTTTCAATGAAAATATTCTTATTATTATTATATTAATATTAATAATAATATATTTATTTATTTATTTATCTTAAACTTTTAAACTTTATCTTTATTTATAGATTATATTATCCTTTGATCATGAAACAAGAGATTGAAGGTAAAGAATATTCAAAGACAAAACGTTCCATTGTTACTTTATCATTAATCACTTTGAATATTCTTTTGATAATATTCTTAACCATAACAATATGGTATCAAAGACACGAATTGGTAAAGTTAAATGTAAGCTAATATTAAAACAAAAATGTTGTCCTAAACTATCTTTAAAACTAGTATTTTATGTATAAATATATTTTGATATATTTTAGGAAAATATTAAAATAATTAACAACAACCCATCATCATTAAATTTAAATGAGGTGTTAGGTGTAGATGATGATAATGATAATAATAGGAAAAAAAAAAGAAAACGACGACAGGTCATGATAAATGAAGATAATGAAGTTGAATATCCAAGTGAAGGAAATAATAATAATAAACAACAATCATCTTCAAAAACTTTTTTTGCCCCTCTTTATGCTGCTGTAACGGTAAGTTATATATTTAATTAAAAAAATAAATAAACATATATTAAGATAATTAACTTTAGTATATATATCATAAAAATTATATCTTTTATCTTAAAAATTTTTTCCTCATCATATGATTAATATTTTTGATTATGTAAAATTTGTAATGATAAAAAGGCAAAAATTTATGTTATTTTTTTATTACTTTTTCTATTTCAAACATAAATAATATTTAATATCATATAATATATTATATTTTATTAAAAATAACCTTTTTTAATAAAAGATAAAATCTTGAAATATATAAATATATTTATCATTAATATTTAAATTCTTAAATGTTACCTTTTTTTAAAAAAAAATATGACAAATTTAAAATCTATTTTCAGGAGGATATTATTGATGAAATATGTAGTAGTAGAAATAGATTGATACCAAAAAGTAATGACCAAAAAAAGACTGATAATGTTATTGTAATGACTTTGGATAAAGGTAAACAAGGACCACAATACTCTCAAGACCAGTCTTTGAATATTATAACAAATGAGGAAAAAAATAAATATAAAAGTTTGACAACAAAAAAAGAATTAGAGGCATTTAAAAAAAGTAAAACATGTTCACGGATCATTGGATTGGGCTTAAAAACAATGCATAGTGAAAGAAGAATAACACAAAGTGGAATTGTTAAAAAAGGTAATTCATGGTTTATAACTGAATTGTCAATTGGATATACAGTATTTGAAATAACTCATAATAATGGTATAATTGATTTTAATGATCCAAAAGAAATATATACACTTCCATCACCTTTTGTTGGATCTAATCATGCTTTTGATGAGGTTAAAAAAAATTATTATTATATTACTGATGATGGAAGTTATATAATGAAATTTAATTTAATTACATTAAAAGGAAATAAGAGTAAAAAATATCCTGTTATTATTAATAATATTAATAATAATTGGGATATTAATATTTATTCACAAATTAATGGAACATCAGCATTACATCTTGATAGTGGATATTTATGGATGGTATATAATAAAGATAAAAATAATCATTTAACAATAAGTAGAATAAATAAAGATACCTTAGAAGAAATAAGAAGAATAAGATTAAATAAATTTGATAGAAAAATTGCTGGTAGTTTTATTTCATGTGGTATATTTTATGTAATTGAATGTGAAGGAATTCAATGTAGAATATTATCTGTTTATGATTTAATTCATGGAAAATATGTTTTAAGAAAAGATAAATTTAATGTACTTGGACATTGGAATTCTTTTGGACTTATAAAATCAATTTCATTTGACAATGAAAAAAAAACTTTAGCCATTTTGGATAAGGATAAAATATATACAATTCACCTAAAAATTATTTAGTTCCTTTATCTAACTTTTTTTCTTTTTTTTATTATTACTTTTATAAATATATATATTTTATTTCTTCTCCAAACAAAGGTATTTTTTTTGACGATAATATATCTTACAAACTATTTAATAAAAATTTTATTTACTCACGTTTAAATCTTACACAATTAATGGTGTATGACAATTAAAGTTTCTTTTTTCTATCACCAATAAATGTCCACTTGATTTGTATTCTTGTAAAATCATTTACACGCAATAATATTATATGTAAAACATCTATTGAAATATCAATAGTAAAATATAGTTGATCTTAAGATTTTTATATATCATTCTTGAATAACTAAATTTGTGAAGAATAAAAAACTTTTAACAATAGAATTATATATATTAAAAAAAAAAGTTATAATTTTAATAAAATAATTGTTTTAATAAATATTATTTGATTATTTAACTTTTTTTTTTCATTGAATTATTCTGAAATTAGGTATACTTGAAAAAAAAAAGTTAAAAGATTAAGAAAGGTTAATCTTGAAATACATAACTTTTATATAATAGTTTTTTTTTTCTTCTTCACCACTTAATGTTATCTTTTTAACTTTTGTTGATTTTTAATTATAATATTAAATGATTTTAAAGAAGAAGATATGATAAAATTTGTAAACCTGTTGTTAAAAGATGAATAAAAAAATTTAATGACACGACTTTTCATAAGTATTGTGTAATAAATGAATTATATAATATATGTTTAAAGCCTAAGTTGGCAAAAGAAAACTTTTTAAGATTAAATGACATTCCTTCTTTATGTTATTAGATAGGTTAATCAGTTGATAAATAAAAATATATGAAATTTCAATAAGTAATAAAGGACATTTATAAGATTTGTAAAAGTTAAAATATGTCTGCTATTAGAATGAAAAATTTTGTAAAAACTTGTTACGTAAAATAATATTACTTTTTAAGTTTATTTAATAATTTAGAAGTTATATTTCGAAGAATGTAATTTAACAATTGTTGTTTAATTATAAATTGATGTATAAGCTTCTATGGTTTAGGTATAAAGCTTAAGCCCTGAGACTTAAAGATAAAATATTAAGTATTATGTGTTTAACAATTGTATATACCTTTAGATACTTATTAAATAATTCAATAAAACTTAGTTTAACCCCTTTAAATATTTTTATTTTAATAAAATAATACAATTATTACAAAAGTTGTTCAGGGTGTTTTGAATCACACTTTTGCATACCATCACTATTTACAAGTGAGTGAATACTTATTAAAAGTGTATATACCACAACATCATTGTGTGAAGAGGGTGTGAATCGGATTGAATTTTATATAATATATTACGTGTGTATGTAATATCTATAATTCTTTGAGGTATATAAAAGAAGAAAATTTTGTGGGGACAATTTAAGAGGACGTTCTTTACCTTCTTCTTTTTTATACCATACTATTCTTGTAACCGTTCACATATAAAAGTCAAACTTATTACAACAAAAATATCATTCTTTACACATCAACATCATAATCTTAACAAAAATATTTTTGTAGTTATGACTGCTTTATCAAAAGCAATACCATCTATTCATTATTATTATTATTATTTATGCTTATTATTTATATTTATTATTCCTATTGAAAGTTTAAGACCATTCATACATAGACGTTTCCAAGATGATACAGCACCTAAAAATTATAAAGAGTAAGGATTTTTAAATAATTTTCTATATTGATAAAAAAATATATTATTTATTCTATTCAGTTATAAATTATTTCGTATTAATCCAAGAAATCAAGAAAATTTAGAATATCTTAAAGATTTATTTTCTCATGATTCACCATATGAATTAGATTTTTGGCAACCACCAACACATATAGGAGGTCTTGTTGATGTTACTGTTAATCCAGAAGATTCTAAAATTTTTGGTAGAGATTTAGATTCAAAACAACTTGATTATTCTATTGCTATTGATGATCTTGAACAAGCTATTATAGAAGAAAAAAATGTTAATACAACACTTGATTCATCATACATGAAAGATATTGGATACCTAAGACTTGACAAATATAATACATTTGAAAATATTGAAGAATATCTTAGAAAATTAGAATTAGATAATCCTGAATTAGTTACATTATTAGAAATTGGTAAAAGTCATGAAAATAGAAGTATAACAGTTGTAAAAATTGGTACTAAAAGACCATATGGTTGTAAAAAATTAGGATTTTGGATAGATGCTGGTATTCATGCACGTGAATGGATTGCTCCAGCAACAGCTTTAGTATTTATTGATAAACTTGTTAAAGGATTTAATGATGATGCTGTTATAAGAAATTATCTTGATAATATTGATTTTTATATACTTCCTGTTATGAATCCTGATGGTTATGTTTATACTCATACTTCTGTAAATTTTTTTATAATTAATAATTTTTTAATTAATTTTAATTTTTTAGAATCGTATGTGGAGAAAAAATCGTAGACCAGCACAATGTAAAAAAAATTATTTCCATACTATTTGTTGTGCTGGTGTTGATTTAAATCGTAATTTTGATTGGTTTTGGGCATCATCTGGTTCATCATCAGATCTTTGTCATGAAACATTCCATGGATCATCAGCATTCTCTGAACCAGAGTCACTTGCTGTTAAAGAATTTTTAGAAAAAAATCCAATGAAATCATTTATATCACTTCATTCATATTCACAATTATGGCTTATACCATATGCCCATAGAAGAAGATCATATCCACAAGATTATGCCACAAATTTGAGACCATTAGCTCTTCGTGCAACTAAAGCTATTAATAATCTTCATGGTACAAAGTATGCTGTTGGTACGGGAGCTGATTTAATGTATGAAGCAGCTGGTGGGTCACATGATTATGCTAAAGGAGTACTAAAAATTCCATATTCATATTTAATTGAATTAAGACCTAAAAATTCTATGATGGGTAATGGTTTCTTATTACCAGAAAGTGAAATTGTATATACTGGTGAGGAGACATTTGAAGCTATTAAAGTTATTAGTGATGAATTAATTGGACAATATGGTAAACCAAAAGATATTGCTTGTAAAGTTAAAGTAATTATTAATCCAATTAAAAAGATTACTACAACAAAACTTCCAAAAATGATAAGTGTAAAAACAACAACTACTGAAGAACCAATTACTACAACAACTATGGAATCTACTACAACTACCACAACTGAAATTCCTACTACAACAACTGAAGTTCCAATTACTACAACTGAGATTCCTACCACAACAACTGAAATTCCAACTACAACAACTGAGATTCCTACCACAACAACTGAGATTCCTACTACAACAACTGAGATTCCAACTACTACAACTGAAATTCCAACAACTACAACTGAAATTCCAACAACTACAACTGAAATTCCAACTACAACAACTGAGATTCCTACTACAACGACTGAAATTCCTACTACCACAACTGAGATTCCTACAACTACAACTGAAATTCCTACCACTACAACTGAGATTCCTACCACCACAACTGAAATTCCTACTACTATTACTTCTACAACTGAATTACCAACAACTATAACAACTGAAGAAATTACAAGCACTGAATCTAAATCATCATCATCAGAGTCATCCTCCTCAGAAAGTAGTTCCTCATCAATGGAAACATCAACAGAATCACAATCATCTCCAAAACCTGAAGAAGTCAAATATTTTTCAACAGAAATAGTAACAAAAAAACCTATAGCTGAAATTTCAACAGCAATTCCAACATCAGATATAATTGATACAACAACAAATAATGTAAAAATTATAGATAATGTTGAAATTACAACAACAACAACAATTCCAGAAAATAATAATAATAATAATTTTATGTCAACTGAAATTAATAATATAGAAACAACTACAGAAAAAATAATTATGATAACAGAACCATCTGAGATGGTAAAGAGTACCACAAAAACAAATAAAATAATTGAAGGAGAAATCAAAAATTCTATTAAAAATGTTGAAGAAATTATTGATGAAAGTAATTTAAAACAAGTATTATCATCATCACCAGTACCAATAAAGGTATCTGAAAAAATAACAGAATCTTCTAAACATTCCTTTCTTGGTTCAAGTACTGACAAATCCAGCATTAATAATGACAAAAAAGAACAATCTAGAGATAAAATTTTAGAAGAAGAAAAAATAATTAATTTACCAACAACATCAAAATTATCCACTATAAAAGAAGAAGAAAAAGAAGAAGTACCATCAACAAAAAAATATGTTGTAAAACATGGAAAAAAAATTTTTAAAGGACAAAATAGAGAATTAAAGAAACCAAGTCATTGTAAAGATTATGGTTCATACTGTAAATGGTGGAAAATTCATGATTTATGTGATAAACCTCGTGTTCGTCAATTATGTTCATTGTCATGTCTTCCAGAGTGCCGTTAACAAAAAAGAAAAATATAAAAGAATTATGTAGGAGATGTGTTAATTAATAATTAACTAATAATATATAATAATGATTTAATTTATACTTATAATTAATGAAAATACTAATAATTATTTATTTTATTTACTTAACGACAAATATTTATTTATCTATAAATATTGATAAAAAAAAATAAAGTTTAAAAATTATAATTTCAAAAAATTAAATTATCTGTTTATTTAAAGTATATATGCTAAATAATTTATAACTAATAATTATTATAAATACCATTTTAAAAGTTATTGAGAAATGTCTTATTAAAAATTTCATAAAAATGGTACTCTTTAAATTTTGAGTGATAAGATAAATATCCAAATAAAGTAAATATTAAATTAACTATATTTAAGAGAAAAACTTTTAATTATCCATTGAAGATACATTAAAAATGATAAGAAAATTCATTTGTATTCCATCATCTTTTTTTTTGATGAGAAAAAAGTAATTGTCATAGATGATGAAGAAAGATAGAAAATGGATAGAAATTATAGATAAATTTTATTAAGAAATAGGAAAAGTATAAATTAATGTTTATATGTAACATCATTAATCTTAATCTTTTGAATATATAAATAGGTTCTTTTTTAAAATATTTACATTAAAATTGAAATTATTTTAATTATTTTAAAGAATGTATTATTTTTATGGTAAAAATATTTTTAAAAATTTTTATGATTTTATATTTTTTTTTATTATAAAAATAATATGATAATTAGTTTTTGTAAAAATATCTTTATTAAAAATTAAGGATATCTGTTTAGAAGAATAAATTGATATGTTCATATGATATTATTTAAATTACAAAGAGTCCCCTTATTTCACTAATTATTAGTAGGGGAAGAAAATATATATATATATATATATTTATATATAGAAAAATAAAGTAAAAAATAAAAAAAGATTATAATAATACTTTTTAAAAATTTACATTCATTTTACTTTATGAATAAAACAAAAACAATAAGTGGAGAGGGAGAGATAATCTAATTAAGTATAACATTTTTCATATTTTTCTGTTCGCTTTTTTACTAATAATTCTATATATAAAAGTATTATGGTCTTTACAAATATTATAAATATTATTTCTACCATTTTCTTAATAATTATTCTAAAAAAAAGTTTGTTATTTTTTTTTTCTTTTGATATATCTTTTATGTTTAAATTTTTTTTTATAATGTAGTTTTTTTTTTATTTTCTTAAAAACTGAATAAGTATAAAATTGTTAAAAATTTTATTAATCATATTTAAATGATATTTTAAAATTTTTTTACTATAATTTGTATGTTTATTTTTTTTTTACAAAATATAAATTATTTAAAATAAATAAAAGATTTTCTTTTATTTTTAACAAGATCTTATAAAAAAAAAACTATTCATAGTAACTGTATGTATTTGTTTTATTTTTACCCTCAATATAAATTTATATAATATATTTGTATATATATATATATATATATATGTTTCTTTAAAATATAATTATAAATAAAATTGAGAAAATTAAGTTCAACCAATAAATTTATCCTCACAAAAAGAGAATATATATCTAAATATGATAAATTTAAAATTTTACATTATAAAAAGGAACAGTTTAATGTTTAGAAAATAAAATATAATTTTATTGTAATTAGTTATAAGATTTTAAGAATTATATTATATCATCTTACAATAATTTTCTAAATTTTTATAAATATTTACAATTTGTAATTTTGTTATATATATAAAGAAATTCCATTGAGAATTAATAGTTATGTAATATATTATATGGAAGGAGAGAAAATACTTTTTACAAAAATTGCCTATAAATTTGTTATAATAATTTTATTTTCTCTTATAATATCTTATATATATATATTGTAGAAATAAAATTTTAAAAATAATTTTATTTGATTTAAAATGATGTTATTATTATATATAAATTTTAACCATTAATTAAAATTAATTTTTAACATTCTTAAGTGATAGAAGAGAAAATGAATAGAATGGGTGGGATTAAATTATTTTCGTTAAAATTTAATTTTATATCATAATAATATTTATCAATCATATATCAAAATATTTATGAAGTATTTTTAAATTATATTTTGGTTTTTAATAATCCATAGAACTTTGAAATTATTTTTATAAAACTTTAATAATATTTTGTTTATAGTTTAGATTTTTTTAGTTTTGTGATCATTTATAATAAAGTTTATTAATAATTAATGAAAAAAAAGGTCAAAAATATATTATTTTGTGTGAATAATTTTTTTATTTCTAAGTTAAAAAAAAAAATAGAAGTTTAAAACAAACTTAAAGTTTTAAAAATATTTTATAATTACTATAATAAATCTTGTAACATATTAACTCTATAGTACACAAAACATAAAAGATGTCTTATATACTTTAAAAACATATCATCACAATAAGTACATTTTTTAAGATAAAAAAAAAAACAAACATTTTTTTAATCTTTATAGTGTTAGAAGATGTAGATTATAAATGGAAAATAAGAAATATAAAAAATTTGTTTCTATACTATTTTTTTTTTTTGATTAATTTTTTTATTAATTAATTCTATAACTGAAATATTCTTTTAATGTAAATACAATAATTGATATTCATTAATTTTTTTTTTGTTTTTTTTTTTCTTTATCAATTTTGTATATCTTATTTCTAAAAATTTATAAATCTTTTTTTTCTTTAAAAAGTTTCAAATTTAAGAAAAAAAAAGTTTCCTTTTTAGTGCTTTTCTAAATTATCTTTCACTCTTTTTCTATTATTTTTATCATATAGCTATAGATATAACAAAATCTACATCTCCGATTACAGATACAACATATATCTTAAGTTAAAAGTATTCTTCATAATGAAAATTTTCGTGTGCTTTGATATTCTCATATATCATAAAGATTGCCGTGAAGGAACCATGACTATCATATAATATACCTCCTCCCTTCTGAAATGTAATCGTTTTGGTAGATGTTATATTTATATATATAGACATATTTTTAGAAGTGATATCAAAATAAATATATACTATTTATATTTTATATAAATATATTATCATAGAACAATTATTAATATATATATATAAAGTATATCAAATGAAGTTTTAGTTAAAGAGAGTGAAAGTGAATTAATCATGTTAAATAGAAACAATGATCCTTCTATTTATTATTATTTTCTATTTATAAGTGAGATGAGAAAATGGATCCTTCCGGTGTCAAAAATTTTTTACTTACATATATTAATAAATAAATACATATATATACTTGTTAACTATATTTATATATGTTTATTTGTAACGTTAGTTTAATAAAGTTTTGTGATATTAAATATTAAAACAAAATATTTTTATATTACCTTTTAGGGAAAAATAAAACATTGATAGTCTTGTTATATATTTTCTATAAATTCTCAAATTTTATTATAATAAAAAATAAATATTTTTTTGAATATTTAATATGTTGAAATAACACTATTTTTGAAATAAAAAAAATTATTTTTTTTTTTTATATATTTTTATTATTGACATTTATATTGTAGTTTTTTTTTTTATATTCTAAATAATAAAATTGAAGATTAATTTTTAGTTTCTTTTTTAAAAAAAAGGATGAATTCTATTTTTTTTTATCCTAAACTTAAAATATGTTTTATTTTTATTTGAAGATAGAATAAAGAAACTATAAGATTTATAAAAAGAATGATAATTGTTATTGTGATATAAAATGCTTTATAGGTATAATATAATTTATTTATAACATTGGCAAAAGATTTTTAACAATAGCAATAAAACTTTTTATATTCTTATTAAATTTGAAAGTTTTTTTTTTTTTGAATTTGAAAGTTATTATTAATGTTACACCTTTGTAAATATTAAACAATAACTATTAACTTAAAATGGCATTAATAATAAAGAACAGTAGGAGATTGGTAAAATTTTCTTTTTTCCTTGATTATTTTTATATCAATATAGAGAGAGAGGAAAATAATTATAAATTATTTATTAAGCTTATATCTTTTGTGTTGTTAAATATTGCTTTATTTAATATTATAATTAAATTGTACTACTAGTTTTTTATTTTATTTTTTTTTTTCCTAGAAATAGACATTTTTTTTTTATTTTCTTCTCAATATAAACATATTTTCAATTAATTTTTCAATATATAATTCATATTAAAAATACTGGGTCTAGAAAAAAAAAAACAAATTTAATAGTTTATCTTTTTTTTTCCTTCTATTAATCTCTTTATAGTGATCAATTTTATTTTATTTATCTATCCAATCTATTACATTTTTTTTTCTATTAATGAAGAAAAATAATTATCCAAATTTGTAGTCAAATTAATAATACATCTACAAGAAATATTATTACCAGTTATATGATTGATTGAGAAATTAATTAAGAAAATAGAAGAGTAATTTGTAACAGTAAATAATATTTTGATTCTTTTTAGTTGAATTAATTAATATACATAATAGTATTACTATCAATACGAATATCTTTAACTATAAAAAAGAAATTATAAATATTAATAAAATTATAAACTAATTTCTATATTTTATTTTAGGGAAAAATTAAAAAAAAAAAAAATTTCACAAAATGTTAGTTATTTATTCTTTCTATCATTATTATATTGATGTCATAAAAAATTTTTTCTCTCTAGTTATTTATATATTTTTAAATATTATTTCAATTAAAAAGTTAAACTAGAATTACTATATAGTTGGGGGTATTGGTAAATATGTATAAAAGTTATTTATATAAATTAATTGTGATCAATTTTACAACCTTTTTTTTTACTATAATTTTAATAGAAAAATGTTATTTATTTTTACATTATAAAATAATTTAAGAATGTTAATATGTTTTTTTTTATTTTTCATTACTTTTATTTTATTTTGAATTTGTATAATAATTAAAAAGATATAAAAATCTTTTTTTTTTTGTTTTACAAAATAAAAATAACAATTAAATAAAGTGAGATATTTTTTTTATCATTCTACTAGTTTAAAGTAGAAAGATCATGTATTGATAAATTTAACTAATTAATTTCGGACATAATATATTATGATCACGTAAATTGTAAATAAATTACATCTTTATTTTGTCTATTTTTATTTTCTTTTTTTTTTAAAATATTACCAAATTTTTTATTTAACTCATTTAACGATGTAAAGTACTTTCTTTTAATAATTTAAAAATTATAAGAATTTAAAAATTTTGCTCATCCAAAATGTGAATAAATAATGTGCTAAAATATAATTTATAAAATAGTAATACTACTCAATATTTTCATCATCTTTTATGTTTATAAAAATTATCAAAGTTAAATAAAGTTGTAAATTCTTTTAATATTACCATCACTGATTAGATTTTTTTATTAAGTCAATAGTTAGGTCAAAAAAAAGAAACTAACTGATTTTATTAATTATATATTTTAGAATGTTAACAAAAAGTTGACATTTTATTTATGTATAAAAGTTATTTTTATTCAATTAAAAATTAAAAAGTCTTTTTAGATATAAATTTAATAATTTACAATAGTTGAAAAAAAAAAAACTTTTTTTTTATAAATACAGTGAATAAAAACAAAGTAATACAATATATAATAAATAATGTTAAAAAAAATCACTAACTTTTAGGTATACTTAAGATTAACGACCTTCGTTATAAATGTTTTTTATTAAAAAAAAATATAACTATATAAAAATATTTTTTTTTCACATAAATCTAAACTTTACAACTTTGTGATTTGTATAAATATTTATTTATTACACAACCCTTCAACACTTCATTTAATATTTCTACAATTTTTATAATCGGTAGTGATTAACTATTACAAAAAAGAAAAAAATACTATTATTCTATATTATTACTATTATTTAACAATAGTAAAAATATCAATAAAATAATAGACAACTTGAACACTTTACATAAACTTTTATATAAGTTTATAATTTATTTGTTATTGATAATAGACTATTAAAAATTTTATTTGTTTATTTATTTATTTTTTTTTAATTAAAATTAATACTATTTAAAAGATGGTAACAAAATATTTCTTATATTAAAAAACACTTATTTATAAAATAAAATTTATTATAGTATTACTTTTATGTTTATAGATTATGTATTTTTACAATAATTTTTTAATATACCAAAATGATAAAATATTTGAATTGTATATATCATTAATAAGGTTGTTTTTTTTTTAATATTAATTTAACAATTTATAAATTTTATTATACTTGTATATATATATAAATCACTTTCTTACACCTATAATCTATTATTTTATTGTATTTTTAAATTTTTAATACATGTATATAATATTCTATATACATAAACTGTTATCAATAGAAGTATTATTTAAAATATATTTTCTATTATTTCAATTTGTAATACTATAATTCATTTATATACATATATATTTTTTTTTTCTAAAAAATAATTAAATAGAAATATGATATATTTCTTTTTATTAATAAATAAAGAGTATAAAACTTTTATCAATTCTTTTTATAATTGATTTAATATAATTATGTATTTAATATATATATATCTATAATCTTCAATACATATATTTATTGTTATTTTAAAGAAAAGTATCTATACATATATCACTATTAGTAAATGAGTTAATGAAAAGATTGAATATGATATGTAGTAGAGAACTATTTTAACACTAAAGAGAGAGAAAATTTTTGAGTATGATAGAAGATAAATGTAACAGAAGTTAAATGAAAAGTTGTAGTAATTTTCTTATATATACTCTACTCTAAAAGATTGATCAAATATTATTTCTACCTTCTCTGATGATCACATAATTTTAGAAAAGGAGATTGTTTTGTAACATTATTTAATTTATTTATTTATTAATTGAAAGACATATATAAAAATTATTCATCTTTTTTTTTTAATACTATCTTTCCATTTAAATAATAAATTATATTATATATATATATTCATACATTTATTTTTAATTTTTTTTTTTGCTTCCATTACCCTTTTCTTAACATGACAATTACAATTTTACAATATATTTTTAATTTAATTAATGTCTGTTATTTTTTTTTTTTAAAGTTTTCATTTTATTATATTTAAATTAAAATTTTCATGATTTATCATTATTTTTGTCTTTTAAATATTTTATTTCAATTATTTATTTTTAATTATCTTGATTTTGATAACTAAAAAAAAAGTAGAACATATATTTAATAATATCAGATAACTCTTGTCATCTACTTTTTTATTATCCATATTTTAAAGAGTTATTTTCAACATACAAAAAAAAAAAAAAATTCTATATTATTGTTTATATACATAATATATATTATAAATAATGTCCTTTATCACATATTGCCATCTTTTTTTTTTCATATATTAACCTATAATTTTATTTTCTCTTCTTTTTAATATTTATTTATAATATATGTATATATATACATATTATATTTAAAAATATGTTACATTTTAAAAATATTTGTAAGGCAAAAATATCACCGATAAAAAAAAAAATAAAATTAGAAGAAGGATATCATTTAATATTTAAAATGAATATCTATTGTAATAATCAATTAATTAGAAAAAAAAATATATATAATAAAAGAGATAGAGAGGTGAAAAATAGTATAGATATTTTAAAACATTAATGAATCTGGTTCATTAGAAAAGATTTATTTTATGGTTATACCTAATTGATTAGGTTAATTTTAACTTAATGTATCTTTTATCTTAATATTATCTTAATAAAAAGTTTCATTGAACTAAAAGGATGGCATAACTTTTTATAATTTAACTTTATAAAATAAATTAATAGCAAAAGATATATAGATGAGATATTTTGTTATATTTACCTAAATATATATATCTATATATGTATGTCATTATATTATAATGGTGATCAAACAATAATAATAAAAGAATAATAATTATTTAAGATACATTCATTTTAGATATTTAATAATTTATACTTTTTTATTTCATCTAATTCTTTTCTCTTATCATCTATATTTTTTTATAAATAAATTTGTTAATTTTTTTTTTAAATAAAAATTATATATATTGTGCCAGAAAAAGACACATTTATAGAAATATATTATATATTTTCACACATTTATATAACAATACAATTTCAGGTGTTTTGGTCAAATAAACTAAAATTATCAATTATTTTTAACAAAATTATTTATCTATATATATATAAAATATTTATTTATTATAATTTTTAACAAAATAAAAATGTTATATTATATTTTATTCACCCTTTTAATAGTGGAAGAAAATGTAATTTGTTTATTAAAAAGACACTCTTTTTGATAATGGTTTAATTTTAAAAATAAAGTTAATTTATTACACATATTATACTTTTCCCATCATTATATATTAAATCAAATATATTTTTACCTAAGAACAAAATTTTTATTTATACTTATGTTATTATTAAATTTTACCTATTTCTTTTTCTTAAATATATTATTTATATTTTAATTATATAATTCTTTTTATCATTTTCATTTTAACTAATATATTATTTACCTTCTTCATATTTATAGAAAAATTTTTAGGGTGATTAATTTTATGAAGAAAGTGGAATTATTTTAACTTTAAATACTTACTATTTAATATTATTATATTTATAGTACATAAAGAGAATATAAGATATTTATAAACATTAGAATATTATAATAAATAATGTTCTTAACTTTATTTATGTTGACCTAAACTGATCATAAAAATTTTTCTTCTTAATCATAACTTCTTAAAATTTTACGCTTTAATGAACTTTCCCTATTAACTAATAATACTACTTATTTAACCTTTTAACTATCCATACATATATACATAAGTATAAAACCGACGACAACTATTACTAAAAGGGAGAGTGATGAGTATTAAGCATAAAAATCAAGTATTTATCTAAACATTTTAAGCTCCTCACTCAACATCAAATGTAAATATAACATATATAGATGATTACTAAAAGGTGAATCGAAAAAAAAAAAAATTAGAGAGATACTTTTTCAAGTTTTAAAAGTTTTCTTATCCTGTTGTATACTCTTTATACACATTAAGATAAGTGATTGTTGATTTCAAACTTTTATCAATCACCTGACAATAGAGGTAATGTGAGGAAATTTGGAAAATTTTTTCACTTTTATCTTATTTTACATTTCATTAGTTAAAAGAATAAAATATATATATATATATAAATATGTATATCTATTCTTTTTTTTTTTTACCTACTTTAACATATCTTTATATTTATATTATAAACTTATACTGTATTTTAAATTGATTAAAAAGTCCTTTTAACATTTTAAATGTAAAATATTTTTAACATATACTATTTCAATTTTAAATGTATTTTCTTTTATATATCATGTTTAACTTAACAAAATAATATAAATATTTAAAAAAAAAATTTTTTTTTCTTCACTTTTTAGATGTGTTCTTCATCTCCATCATCACTTCCTATATTATTGGAAAATAATAATAATACAAAATTCTTAACAACCCCAACAAAAACTCAAGAACAACAACAATCAAATATTTCTTCTTCTACTCCTATTACTACCAGTTCTTTGGTATCCAATTCATCTATTTCTACAACTAATAATAATTCTAATTCTTATTCCTCACCAACTAACTATTTTAATACATCGGTATTTTGTGAAAATTTTCCCATCACCTGTAAGTTTAAGATACAATTTAATTTTTTAATAATTTTTTTTTTTATTGTTAAAAAAATAATTATTACCTTATAAATATATTCCTCGTCAACACTTAATCTATTAGGACATTTTTTTTTTACTCGTCAAAGTACAGAAGAAGTTTTAATAAATAAAAAAAAAAAAAAATAATTTACACCAACATTTAATGATTAATTTTACTTTCAATAATTATTCCTCATTTCTTTTTTTTTATATATACTTTCTTTTTACATAATAATTATTGAGAAAAAAAAAGATTATTTTTTTAAAATAATATATTATTAATATGACAAAACATTTAATAAAAAAAAATAGAGATTTACGACAAATTACCTTCAAATATGTTATCATATTTTTTTAAAAGATCTCCTTCTAAATATATGTATATATATTTTTTTATTAACTATTAACTATTAATTTTTTTTTTGTTTTTTTTTTATTAATATAATATAATATTTAAATAAATATACATATATATATACGTATGTTCTATAATTTATTATTAAATGAAGAAAAATATTAAGATATATATATATAAATTTTTCTTAAAATTTAACAACATATTAAAAAGGATATTAATTACGCTTCAAATATTATCTCTTTCATTTAAGATATGTGTAGAATATGTATATTATTAAAGAAAAATACAATTTCCGTTTTTATACGTTTTTCTTAACTTTTATTATATATTTTAATTTTCTAATACTATTTATATAATTTTTTTGTTTGATAAAATTAATGTTAATATATATTTAATATAAAAATTATTTAATTCTTTATTTTAATTATTTCTTTTTTTTTATTGTAGCAAATAATACTTTTAATAAAGATATGAATACAATAACAGAGAATATTATTAATGAAAATAGTAGTAATAAATTAGGAAATATAGAATCTGAACATAATAGTAGTAGTAATGATGGAATAATTATAAATAATGGTGAAGATAATAAATTAACTTCAACAATAGATACTCATAATAATAATAATATTTCCACATCAACAGCTTCATCCTGTGGGCCAACAACATCAACATCATCATCAACAACAACCTCAAATATACCAAATAATCATAATATAACACAAGGAATTCAACAAAATTATACAGTAGAATACCTTGCTGAATTAGTTAAAGATCGTAAACAATTACTTGCATTTCCAGGAATATTTATTCATATTGAAAGATTATTAGATGAAGAAATAAATAGAGTTCGTTTTGCCTTATTTCAATTTGAATTTACCAAAGAACAACTTATTTTACCATCACCTATTGGTGAGGTAATAACAGTTACGGAAAAAGTTTTTGTTCCTGTTAAAGCATATCCTGAGTATAATTTTGTTGGTCGTATTCTTGGTCCAAGAGGTATGACAGCTAAACAACTTGAACAAGAAACTGGTTGTAAAATTATGGTACGTGGTAAAGGTTCTATGAGAGATAAAAAAAAAGAAGATATGAATAGAGGTAAACCTAATTGGGAACATTTATCAGAAGATTTACATGTTTTAATACAATGTGAAGATACTAAAAATAGATGTGATGTTAAAATACAAAGAGCTATTGAAGAAGTTAGAAAATTACTTGTCCCAGCACCAGAAGGTGAAGATGAATTAAAGAAAAAACAATTAATGGAATTAGCTATTATTAATGGAACATATAGAACAGCATCTAATGGTGTACCAATAAATGCATTAACAAATCAACAATTAGCTGCTGGAGCATTAACTTCTAGTGGTGGATCAAAAGGACTTAATGGATCAGGTGTTTTAACACCAACATTAGGTACAATAGTTCCACAGATTCGTTCACCATCATTAGTTGGAACACCAATAGTTTTACAACAAAATCCTACATCAGGTAATCGTGGTACCCCTAATTCAGCAGCAGCTGCAGCAATAGCAGCTCAGGCACAAATTCAAGCAGCACAACAGGCAGCAGCAATAAATTTAATTAATCAACATAACCAAGTAAATGGTGCTAATGGAGTTTTAGGTAGTGGTCAAATATTAACAGCAGCAGGACCACAAGTTGCAACTGATTATCAACAATTATTATTAAATCATTTAGGGTATGATGCATTAAATGGAGCTGCTGTGGCTAATGCTGCAGCTATTCATCAACAACAGCAATATGCTGCAATGTTAATGGCACAAAGTAGTCAAGGTTTATTGGGTGATTATCAACAATATGATTTATCAGGTAGGTAAAAAATATGAAATATTATTTTTAGGTTTACTTAATTAAAAAAAAAAATGAAGCTTTATATATAGTATTAAGAAAATGACTTTTTTTTTAAAAAAAACTTTTATACTAGCTCTTTTTTTTGTTTTATTAAGTTTATATTAATTTTTGCTACTATCTTTTTTTTAACTTTAAACAATTTAAAAAAAATACAGATAAAATAACAAAAAAAAGAAGAAAAAAAAAAGATTCTATTTGTTTAATTAATATTTAATAAATCTAAAAAAATTGATAATTTATTTTTTTTATATTAACATAATTTCTAACCTCTCTTATAGGCGCTATCCTGCCATCATCACAGCGCCGTAGTAACACATTGAATAACATTCCATCTACTACTACTACAGCTGTAGGGTCTACGCCATCGTCTTCTGTCCGTGCTGAAACTCATCCATACTATCATCCATCTCACCATCATCATGGAACTGGTACTGCTGGTAAACAATCCTAAAAAAAAAATTATTTAACCAAATATATATGATTTTTTTTTCAATATTACTATTATTTTTTTTATGTACTACTATACATATTTATTTTTGTGGTTTGTTAATGCTGACAACTTTTGTTAATTACTTTTTTGACAACTAATAATATTATATTTTAAATATCAAAAACAAATATATATATTGTCAACCTTTGTATAATATAATTTATATTGTAAAGAAAAAGTTTATGCAAAACTTTATTAACCAAAAAAAAATGTGTATCTTTTTTTTAAAATTACATGGAAATATTTTTTTATCCTAATTTTGTTTGTTGAATGGCAAAAAAAAAGACATGATATTAACAGAAGTTTTATCTTTTTTTTTAACAAAATATTATCTGTTAATATATATTTTTTTTCATTTAAGAGTAAGTTTTAACTATTTATTTTTTAATATTTTATAATAATAAAATTTTTTAATTTTTTTTAGATTCTAATTATTATGCCAAAACTAACTCTATTATAGTTTAAGTCAAAATTTTTTTTTAACATTATTAATACTATTGATATTCAAAATTAACAACAACCAATTAGTGATAAGAATATATTGTATGATGATGATAATTATGAAAAAGAGAAAAAAAAAAGTGTATGATTAATTGTTTTTGGGTGTATTTATAATTTGTAAAGAGAGAGTAAGATAGTAAGGAGCAAAAATTTATATAAGCATAATGGATATATGTATTTATTTTTTATCAGTTTTTAACAATCAACTTATAACACAAAAATATGAGATTATCCCAAGACATTAAGAAAAATCATCAATTCAATTTATTTTTTGTATTTTTTTTCCAAATATTTATATATATATATGTATATTATTATATATATGTATATATTAAATATTCAGCTATAAAAATTAACAAAGTGTTACAAAGAAAATAGATTTTTATGATTAATATTTTATCCTTATAAAACGTCAGCCGGGTTTTATAAAAAAAAAAATAAAATAATTTTTGTATAAAGATAAATATGATAATAATAGTGAAATCAGGAAAGATAACAATATATAATAATTTTATTGTTTATAATTAAAATATTTTTATGTATATTATTATTTTTATTTATTTTTTTTTTATTAACTTTCTCATCAATATTAATTTGTTTATATAATGTTTTATTTTATATATAATAAGTACATTTTATTGATGTGCCTTAATTGGAAAATGATAAATAGTAAAAAAAAAAAAGAGATACAATGATATAATAAAAATTGATATTGATGAGTAGAAAGTTATTAAATTTTCATTTTTTTTTTGTTTAAAATATTTCTTAATAAAGTGCCATTAAAATATCTCAATTACCTTCATTTTACCTTTTATATTTGTTGGTGTTTCTCCTTGATTTAACAATAATTTAATATAACATAAATTGTTTGAATAAGAAAAAAAAAAATTAAAAAAATGAATTCACCCAAAAATTAATCTATTGGTATTGGGACAAGATGAAAATATTACTTTTGATTACCTTTAGGTGGATTGATAAATTGAGATAAAGTATTAATATTACATAACATTGACAATCCAATATTAATTTTCTTTTGATTTCCCTCATTATTAGAAATAAATTGACAAAGAATAGCTTTTGACTCATTTAACATTAAATTTTTTCTTCTCTCCAATTCTCCCAAAAGAATATTATTATTTTTATATTGATCAAGTGACTTTTCATAATTTAAAACAATATTATTAATTGTATTTTTTAAAAGAAAAACATCAGGATCTAAATATAAATTTTCTCTTAAAATCATTTGAGTATAAATTTTTTTGTTAAGATAATCCATTAAATATTTAAGATCAAATTTATAAAAATAATTACCATGGCGATGTTTACCAATTATTTTAATAAATTTATACTTTCTTGAATAAAATTCAATTGTTTTTATAATATCATTTTTTTTGTGTAAACGTTTTGTTTTTAAAAGATTCCATAAATTGAGGAAACCTTTCATATTTGATATTCTAAATAAACCACATGGACCACACCAATAAAGTAATTTTCCATAATCTTTTTTGTTACTAAGAAGAAAGAGAAGGAAATTCCAAAGTTTGTTACATTCACCGGTAGGAAATCTTTTTAATTGAAGAAGTTTTATGTTATAGGGACAAGATGCTATAAATATAATATTTTATTTATTTTTTTTTTATTAATATAAGAAAAAAATATTTATTTAAACTTACAAAAGTCAATAAAATTAGTATAAGGATTTTTTACCTTAGTCCTTCCATCAATAGTTGTTGGTAATGATTTAAAAAAACTTTCGTCTACAAGATTAACACTGCACATAATTTTTTTTACAATAAAATTAAATAATTAATTTTTCATATTATTGAAAATTTATCTATAAAAAAAAATTTATACAATTTATAATTAATTTAAAATATATAAAAAAAAAATCAAATATAATAAGTTCTTTATTTAATAATTTAAAGTAATAAATTTTTTTAAAAATAAATATAATACAATTATTACATTATAAATAAGTATCTATAATTTTCTAATATTTTTTATAAATTATGATAGATGCTATATGTGTATAAAATATGTGTGAATATAAAAAAAAAATATTATATTACATGAACAAAAAAGTTTTTAATATATAAAAATATAATATTTTATATTGATAGATATTAAGTAAATTTATGAAAGAAAAAGATTAAATATTATGTAAAGAAAAACCATTTATTATATTTTTTTTTTTATAAATAAATTGTATCAAGCTTTAATAGAAAATAAAATATGTTAAGTATAAATTTATTGAAATATAATAATATTAAAAGAAAGTATAATGAAAAGACTATTATAGAAAGTTAATTAATACCTAATATAAATATGCTTATTATAATATATTTAATAAAAGTATTTTAAAATTAATAACATCTTCACAAAAGTACTTATTTTTATAATATTAAAAGTTGCCAAAGACTATATATATTTATAGTTAAAAATAAAAATATTTAAAATATATAATGGCATCTAAATCACCAATTAAGGTTAATGTTAAATAGCAATTAATGCCAAAATGAGTATGATAAAAGGTTATACAAATGATTTTAAGTAAAAAAAAAAAGAAATAATACTTGATGTCACATAAAATACATTTAAAACATTTTGACTTAGAGTAATATTTTAAACTACAAAAAAAAAATAGAAAAAGTAAAATAGAAAAATATAATGAGGAGCAAAAATAAAGTTATATCATCAAAAAGTCTTACATAATATATATACATACATATTTATAAAAATAGGCAATAAAAATTTCTCCCAATATTTCACATTAATAAAGTTAGCATATGCTTATAACAAGAAATAATTAAAAGAAAAGAAGTATTATAAATATATATATATCATATAGATTTTTTGAAGATGGAAGAAATAAAAATAAATAAATAAATACATTTATACTTTTAAATATAATTGGTCTTATAAATACAATGCATTCAAAAAAAAAGCATCTCCTCTTTTGGTTGTAAAACAATTTTTGTAAATTAAACTAATTATGTAAAAGATAATATAATAGAAAGTGTCTTTCGCCTTTTTCCTTTTATATTATAAATAAAATATTATAATCGTTTTTTTTTTTTTTTTTGAAATATTGACAACAATATTTTACTCCTATAATATTAGATAAATAATATGGTATTGATGTGTAATAATTTTTCTTAAAAAAGAAGAGTTTATCTGAAATTAAACTTAATGTATTTTGAATGAATAGAAAAATAATTATTAAATATAGGATTTTTTTTTTTAGATAATTAAAATAATAGATAATATTAATTTTCTATTATTAAACAAAGCATGTATAATTAACTTTTTTTCTTAACTAAATAAATATCATAGCTTTTATGAATATAATATTAAACTTTTTTTAATATTTTATTATAATTATTTAAAGTGAACATTACAATTTTTCATTTATGGTTTCAGCTTAGTAATGTTTAAAAATAAATTTACACAATTAAGATATATCAATATATATATATATTTGATAGCTTAAAGAAATAATAAAAAAGTCATAAGATTATCAGAAAAGATTTTTTTGTTTATTTTGGTATTTTAATAATAAGAATATATTTAAGATTATTTTAAATGATATAATAGAATGAAATGAAAGGATGAATTTTGTTTTTTTTTTATTTTATAATTATAACCAAATAATACATTTTTTAAAAAATGGAAAGTAAAATTGAAAAATGATTTATGATTATTGTATATAATATACTTTTTAGTTAATTATATAATTAAAAATGACATTTTACTAGAAAATGAAACATAAAAAAGTAAAGTAAAATAATATGTAATTTTTGAGAAGTACAATATTAATGGATTTCTAATTTAGAAGTACAAAAAAAATATCATTAAAATTTTAATGGAAAAATAAATATTAAGATGTACTATTGTTTACATTATAAATTAATATTGAAAAGAGATAATAAAAAGTATTGAAAGAAAAAAGTAAAAATAATCTTTTAAAAAATACTTTTTTTTTATGTTGTATAATGTTTTATTTAAATTAAGATTATGATTATATTATAAATAATATTTATACAATATATTAAATACAAATAATTATTAATTATGATGCTATTTCTTTTTAAAATATTTATTAATATATAGTTTTTTCAATTTTATGTTCATCTGTCATTTGACTAATACTCGAAGTTTTATAACCAACAGTACTTTTTTTATTTGTACATTCATCCATCATTGTATAATCAACCTCCTTTGTATGAATATTTTCATCAATGAAATTTTTATTATTTTCATTTTTACAATTTTCATTTTTTTCTAATTTTTTTTTATGATTTTTTAAAGATTCTGTAGTTATAACATTTGTGTTTCTTTCACTACTTAATACATCTTCTAATGTTGGATATGTTTTTTGTCTTCTTCTTAAAGAATTTTTATGTATACTTTTATTACCAATTGTCTGGTCTTTTGAGACATCATTTACTGTCTCTATTTCAATCATATGTTCAGATGTTTTTGCCATATTATCAATACAACTATCATTAACTAAATTATTCTTATGTTCACTTTTTGTTTTTTTATCTATATCATTTTTAATACTATTTTTTTTTGATAATACTTTATCTAAAGTTATTGTTTTATTAGAAAATAATTCAATATTACTTTTAAAAATATTTGAATTTTTATTTGAATCATTAGTTGAAGTTTTATCTAAATCTTCATCAGTTTTTTCAATACACGTATAAAGTTCATTTAATATATATTCATTGTTAATTTGTCTTTGTACTTGATTATTATCACCACTATTTTTACACTTTTTTTTTTTACTAATTGTATCTTTTAATGTATTTTTTTTAGTTATTTTTTTATTCATAAATAAAATATCTTTATTTTTTTTCTTAGTTATTGTTTCTTTCTTTTTATATAATTTTTCATTTTTTTTATCAGTTACATTTGTAAATATTTTAACTCTATTACCATTTTTATTGCCTTTCCTATTTTGTGAAACTTGTTTACCACAGCTAATTAAAAAATAATATAAAACTATTAGTTGTGATATAATATATATATACATTACTTTTTATCATTAGAAAAAAAATATATATATAACAATAAAAATTATGATAATATTTAATATATTTTTACATTCAATTATAAAAATTATAATATTCATATTTTATAAAACATTTAAATATATTAAATGATGAATAAATAAAATATGTATAAGAAAATTAATAAATTTTTTAAAATTATATTTATTTATTCAAAAATAACAACAATTAAAAAATATAGAATATAGAGAAAAAAAAAATATTTTAAAAAAAAGATGAAAGGATTAAGGGTAAAATCTTCATGTATATCAGATATCTCATGGTTACAACCAAATTCTTTAATAGATTATAAATATCATATTCATTCACTTATCTCAACTGGTGGTTTTGGTCAAGTTTACTGGGCAACAAATAATTATACAGGACAATTTATAGCAATAAAAATAGAAAGAAAAGATTCTAAATTTCAATTATTAAAAAATGAAGCTGAGACATTGGCAAAAATTAATAGAATATATCATAAACGTCATAAGATTAATAAAAAATTTGATACAATACAATTAATTGATTATTTTGAAACAAAAAATTTTAATTTTATGGTTATGCCATTGTATGGACCAAATTTTTATGAAATAAGAAAAGGAATGATTAATGAAAAATTTTCTATATTAACAACATTATGGATAATGAAAAATATGATATTATGTTTGGAGGGTCTTCATAATTATGGATGGATTCATAGAGATGTTAAACCAGCCAATTTTTGTATAGATTTATATAATTCTAATGATGATGGTAAAAAAAAAATGTATCTTGTTGATTTTGGATTAGCCAAAAAATATCGTAAGACAGATGGTTCAATAATACCAAAAAGAGATTATGCTAATTTTAGAGGTACAGTTAGATATGCTAGTTTAAATGCTCATAAAAGAAATGATCTTGGAAGAATAGATGATTTTTGGAGTATTTATTTTATTGCTGTTGAAAATTTTATTGGTAATTTACCATGGAGAAATATTATTGATAAAGAAGAAGTTGGATATATGAAAAAAGAATGTAATCTTTTAGAATTAAATTATGGTAATACTGGACCACCAAACTCATTTAAAATTTTATTTGATCATGTTAAAAGTACAGGATTTTATAATGAACCAAAATATAATGAATTGTGTGATGTTATAGTATGTTAATTTATATAATAACTTTTTTTTTAAATATATATTTTTTTCAGGAACAAGAAATGAGAGATTTCGGTTATTATAGTCACAACAAAAGATTAGATTGGGAAGAGTATGAAATCGTAAATTCGATATTAAGTCGTAAAGGAATCTCTAGTGTATAAATTTTTTTCAATTATTATTACTTAAAATATCATAATATATTTTTGTATCTTAATTTAAAATTATTTCTAATGATATATTAAAAAGTAATATTTTAACATTTATAGTGACATTCAATTAATATTAAATATAAAGTATATTTTTAAATTATTTTTTTTTAAATGTTCTTTAGTTATTTAATGTAATTTTTAAAAGAAAATAATATACTATTTGTTAAATACATTTTACAGTATAATATTTTCACTATATATATTGAAAATTTACTAATGGATTAGAAGAAAAAATTAGGTCTAGATAATAATAATAAACATTTCTTTGAAATTCGCACATAATTTATTTTATCAATTTAAGATATTAAGAAGTTAGAAGTGTCCTTTAAATATCTAAAGTTTTTTTTTTCATTTTATAATTGTTTCCTAACTTTTAAATAATTTATTAAAAAATTAGAAAGAAAATTTTGAATAAATTTATTACAAGTTTTTCAAGTGACAGGTATTTTATATCAAATAAAATTTTAAACTATTTATCTTAATATAATAATTATGTGAATAATATTTTTAAAAATTTGTTTAAACTTGAAAGGATAAAATTCATGGTAATTATTTTACTTTAACAAAAATTTTCACGGGAAATTTTAAAGATTAAATTTATAATGAAATTTCTTTATTACAAGATTTAAATATCAAAAATTAATATATCTTTTCAAGTGTATTATAAAATTTCTCATCTTAATATAAATTTTTGTACTTTGTAATATTTTCTTAGTATGACTAAAGTAACAATTGAAATAAAGAAATCAACATTTAATTAAAAAATAAAAATAAAATACAATTTAATTTTATATTTTTTCCTGTTAAAATGAAACAATTTTATTTTGATAAGTCAAAATTACAAACATAATTTAATAAATATTTTAATTTTTAAATCATAAAACAACTTATCTTGATTATCATAATAAATTTGATAAGCAAAAACCCATAAATAATTGATTAATTTTAAAATTAAAATATATGATGATTAAACAATTATCTATTAGAAATTAAATCATGTAAATAAATGTTTTATAAGATGGAAAAAAAAAAAATTATATGACGGGTGAAGAAATATTTATAAAACGATGATTATCTTATGCAGTTGTTTTATAGAAAATAAACTAGATAAGAATAGAATACTTTTTGATGAAACATAATATTAATTTCATAAAAATTTTTATTTTACCTGTAATTTTATTTTTTTTAAACAAATGAATTTTGAATGTCAAATTTGTTTTGAATTATTTACATCACCTGGAACAAAACATGCTCCATACTCAGCATCATGTGGTCATATTATAGGGAAATCATGTATTCAAAAATTAAAAAAATATAAATGTAAAGATGAATTTAATTGTCCTTTTTGTAATAAAATAATCAAATTTGAAAATTTTCATCCAATATATTTAATGGGGGATGAGGTAATTTAATTCAAAAAAAATATATATAGTGTCATTTTTAGATTATCAATGTTAATTCAAATATCTCCAATAAAGTTTTATCCAACAATACTAATAAACTAAAAGATACGAAGAAACAATACAATCTTAACGAAATAAAATCAATTTCTCTAAATGATGTTAAAAAAATTAATCATAAAACTGATTTTTTTAATTCAGTAATTTCTAATTTGAAAATTATAGATAATGTTAGAAATAAAACATTATTAGAAATGTCTAATTACCCATTTTATTATGGAAAAATTTCACGTTCAGATGCTGAGAATTATCTTAATTTAAGAGGTACTGTAGGAGATTATTTACTTCGTGATTCAGAATCACATTTAGGAAATTTTACAATAAGTTTAAAAGGAAACAAAAAAAATCGACATTATTTAATTATATTTGATAATGAAACAAATAATTGCATAATTGGTAAAAGAATTTTTGAATCATTTGAATCATTTATTGATTATTTTAAACTACACCCAATATATATTTCAAGTGATACAGATGAACAGTTATTTCTAATTAAACCACTACCTAAAAACATTGTATAGTTTACCTTGTATTATTCTATTTTTTCTATGTGTGCAAATTTTATATAAATTATAAAAAAAAATTCATTTTTTTAAAAATATATTATGTTAATTCTTAAAAAAATTTAGATCATATAAATAAGATAAGTTGTCCTTTATATATATATATTTAACAATGACTTAAAAAATATAAATAAAATTTAAGAATATAAAGAATAAAAAATAATTAAAACATTATAAAATGTTCTAAAAAATATTCACGACTAAAGTTCAAGTACACATACGGTAATAAAAACTTCTCTTTCTATTGAGATACATTTCAAAAGCTAAAAGTGCATTTTCTAGAAAAAGTTTAAGGAAATTAATCTATTTAAAGATAGAGAAAAAATTATAATAATAATATAATTAAATGTTTTTTAAAGTATCTAAAAATATTTGCACTTAGTAGACAATTTAATAATTGCTATTATTAACAATTATGATATTTATGAAATTAAAAATAAAAAAGTTATAAATAATATATTAACTTTTTTTTTATAATTTGATAATTACATTTATATTTATATTTAATTTGTATTCATTTTTTAGTATTTCTAATGAATCTCATTGAATCATGTCAATACATATGTATATGACTTCTGTATAAATCCTTTCTATTTAATTTTTCAAAAAAGCCATAAAAGTTTTTGGTAAATTAATATACTAATCTGTTATTAAATTTTAATTACTTGATAAAAATAGTTAATTAATAAAAAAAAATATTAATAATTATATACCCTGAAATTTTTTCCTTTTTTTTAATTAACAATATAAAATAACTAGAAATAAGTGTTACATTTTTTGGTTAAGTGAGAAAGATAACCTCAATAAAATAATCTTATCTATTTTCTCATTTCCACTTTTATCATGTTAAAAAAAAAATACTTGAAAAAAAAAGTTAGGCGGATTTGTTCATTTTTAAATTCTATTTATCATTCTTTTGTTTTGGGAATTGAAGTCTTTTTTTAGAAACAATACTTTTATATTATCATACATTATTAAAATGGTAGTTGTAGAAGTTAAATAAAAATATATGATAATTAAGTGAACTATATATATCTTTCAGCATCATTTTTTTAAATATAATTATAGATATATTTTTTCTATAACTTAGCATTTTTCAAATTGACATGATTTTCAGAATAATGTTATTAATAATTTTATTTATTAGTAATATTAAGTTAACTTTTTTAACAAAAATTATTAGATGACGTTTAATTTTTATAAAAGAAAATAAAAAATAATCATATGTTTTATGTTAATGATAAAAAAAAAGATATGCATATTTATATTATTTTTAAAGCATATTAAAATTTTTAAGTATCAACAAATGACATGTTAATAAGTTATACTGATTAAAAAAAAAGTTACATTTAAATGGATGAATGTTAGAAATGGTATTAATTAAAAAGATAAAAAAATTTTTGGTTTGTAGAAAATTATTTCTTTTTTTCATCTTTTTTTTCTTCATCCTTTTTTCCATCTTCTTTTTTATCATCATCTTTTTTTTCTTCTTTATTCTCATCCTTCTTATCCTCTTTCTTATCATCCTTCTTATCCTCTTTCTTTTCATCTTTCTTTTCCTCTTTAGCACCTTTTTTACCATCTTTTTGATCATCACCACCTTCTTTAGTAAAGTAAGCATGAATTCTTTTTGGTTCAACTTTACTTCCTTCCTCAGTAGCAAAAGCTGCCTTAACATTTTCAGCTCCTTTTAAAGGAGTACCATATATAGCAAAGTAATGCTTACCATTTTCAGGAATAGCTTTTCCTGGATTAAATGTTATGGTAATATTAACTGGTTTATCTCCATGAGGAATATTGACTGTTGGTGGTCTTAGTCTAAAGAAATCATTATTTGTACATTTTATTTTAAATGCCTGAGCCTCTTTTGTAATATTTACTACTTTCATAGTAACACTACATGCTTCTTCTCCAAGTTTTGGTGATTTAAATATTATCTTGTCAGATGGTTCCAAATCAAAAGGAAAAGTACTCATTTTTGAATTAAATAAAAAATTTGTTGAATAAAAAAAATATTAGAAAATAATTTTAATTATGATGTGGTAGCTATTTTATCACAATAGTATATAATAAAATATGAATATTAATGTAAGAAATAGTAAAATAAAATTTTTTTTTAGTTACGTGTACAGTAAAAAAAAGTAGCTTTATAAATTTTATATTTTAAATTAAAAAAATTTTAATGGAAGAAGTATAAATTTTAAGTTTAATTTATAAACATTAAAATAAATTAATTTTATCTAATATTATCTTTTAAAAAAAAAATTAGCTTCAATAAATGTAATATTTTAACATGTATGGTGAAAAGCGTCTCTAATGCAAATTATCGGTTGAAGTAATAATATTTGAAAAAAAAAAGAAATCTTAGTGGCATATAGATATATTTTTATATGTATATATATATATATTTAAATTGACAAATAATAATATTAATAAATCACAAAAAAAAAAGTTTTCTATGAAATTTTTTATTTATTACTGATAAATGCTTTGAAAAAAAAGTAAATTATATAATATATTTTATGTATGACATATTCAAAAAATACTTCAAATTCTCAAGAATAGCGTGATATCTTTTTTATTTCATAAATGAATGATATTTATATTAAAATATAAATGTACTTATATAATAAAAGTTATTTTTTTATCAAATATTATATGCAATATAAAGATATTGATCTTATAAAAAACCAATATGATATAAATGTTGGTAAATATTATTTTTCAATAATTATGCCATTCATTATAATGTATGAGTGAAAAATAAAATTTTTAATTTCAATATTAAATTAGAGTGTAATTGATCTTTTTTTTTTTACTACAATTAAAGAATTATGAAAAATTTTAATTAAAAGAAAATTTTTATTAGTAGAAAAAAAAATTGTTTGATGTGATTAAACTAATATTATTTTTATTTTAAATTATAGATATAGAACTTATATTTAATTTGACTTCTTTTTGTCCTATTTTGGGTGAATGATTTTAAATTTGTTTTTATTTCCTTAAGTGTTTTTCAATAATTTTTTTTAATTAATAAAATTTTATTTTAAATGTGTGTCAATAAATTAAATACAATTAACGATTGATTAATCAAAGAATTTCTTAGAATATAACAATCTCAATGCAATTGTTTGTCAGAATCATAAGTATAAATAAGAATGAACTTTTTGTTTATCTTATAAATAAATATTAGAGATAAGATTAAAATCAACATAAAATTTATTTTTTTTTTTCAAATGGTAAGACACATTAGTATTTATCATTTTTTTACATTTTTTTTTTTGTTTATTTAACTAAGAAATTAAAATAATTGTATTATAAAAAATACATATTATAATATTGAGCAAACTTTTGTTGGTACATTAAATCTTCCACAATAATTACCATTAATATTTTGTTGTTGAAGTTGTTCTTGTTGCTGAGAAGAATATTCAGGTGGAGGTTCAGATATCTGTGGTAAAACTGATGATGTAACATCTAAAATCAATTTTTTTATATCATCAGTTTGTGTATCTTTTTTTTTCAATGTTTGTAACTCCATTATCTTATCCTAAAATATACTTTATATATATAAACAAAAATTATTATCATTGATGTATTGTTACCTTCAACAATGTCATTTCTTTTTCCTGCCCACTAAAAGAAGACCTCTGCTCATTTACAATGACTTTTAAACTTTCTATTTCTTTAATTAAACTTTTTACTACTTCTTCATCATTAATAATATCATTTTTTTTATTTTCTTCTTTATTAAATGACATTGGAATAATTGTAGCATTATTTAATTCATTTTCTAACCATGTATTTGCTTTATCATCATTGTCTTTAAAATCTTTGTCATTCAAACAACAACCATTATCTTCATCAACACTACTGGTGCTAGTTTTTGGTTCTCTTCTTAAATTGGAAAATTTCTTTTTCTTAAAAATTTGGGGCATAAAATTTTTTTTTATTCCACCTCCTTCATTATCATTACTACCTTTTTTATTATTATTAAGTGTTGGTTTATTATCAAATGGTATACATGTATCTATTTGAACAAGAACTTTACTATTACCACAAGAATATAAACCACATAATTTTATTGTTGATTTCATATCAGAATTATTTGTTGAAGATTCTAATTTTAATACTAAACTAGGAAGTGTAACAATAACTTCTTTTGCAATATTTTTTCCACTATTATTATTACCACTTTCTAAATCTTCAATTTTTAAATCACCTCTTCCACTACTTATTAATCCTCTAGAACCCCAAAAATAAAGTTCATCAGTTGTTCCAGTTAATGAAAAATTATCTCCACATAATAATAATACACAACCTTTTGTAAGTAAACTTTTTACTGGTTTAGGTGATACATTACATGAAATATCATTTTTTTTACATTCTAAACTTCCTATTCCTAATTCACCATTTGAATTTTTACCAAAAATATATATATGACCAGATTCAAGAAGTACACCAGAATTATATCTTCCCATCCTTGCATCAACTACTCTAGATGGAAAACTTTTTAACATTGTTGGTTCCCATACAATTTTATTACCATTTTCATCAATTTTAAAACCCTTTTTATTTGAAAAAAATCCTTGACGTTGTGTTATATTTAATTTATTATAACTATTATCACCCATAGCTAAAATACTACCTAAATTTGTTAGAAGCATTGTTGAATCATATCCACATCTAGCTGATGTTATAATATGACCATGTGGTAAATTACTAATATTTAATGGAACTGGTTTTGTAATAAATTTAGGATTTTCTTCAATTGATGTTATTGTTTTAATTCCTAATCTTCCATCATCTGATTTACCCCAAACAAATGGTGTTCCATTTGCTGAAATAACTACTGCATGATTTGGTCCACAAGCTATATCTTTGATATCTTCCCTGAAAATATTTATATATAAATATAAATTTAAAATTATATTTTTTATTTTTTTTAAATATAATACAAAAACATTTCATTTAATCAAAACAAACCTTAGTAGACATTCAATTAATTTTGGCTTCAAGACATCCTCAGTTGCCCCTTCAATAGTTGACATTTCTTTTTTTCCACAAAAATAGACGACTCCTTGTATAGATTGAAATAAAGTATATCCATCTCCTTTAATTAAAAAAAAAAATTATTTTTTTTTTAAATATTAATAAAATGTATTAAACATTTCTTTGTTATTTATTTTTTTTTAAAAAAAAAATCTTTTCTTGTATATCTAATTTAAATATGGTAGAATCATTTATCAATGATTATTATAATAAATATCAAAGACATATTAATTAAACATTGATAAATGATATATAGGAGAACAGTATACACTCTCTTTATACTTAATGATAAAAAACTACTTATTAAAAAATAAATCAAGTTTATATGCCTTTGGTGTATGGTTGTTAAAAAGTAATCCATCATCCCCGAATTTTATAACATTTTATATATGATAAGAAAAAATAAAATTTTTTCTATTAATATTTAGACATATATTTAAAAATATATTTATATATACATTGACAATTTATAATTAAAGTTTTCTTTTTTAAACCTTTTCATTACATTTTAACTTTTTGCTATATTATCATATATATGTAAAAATGATTAAAAAAAAATTTAAAGAGAAAGAGAGAGAGAGACCTTTATATTTATAAATTTTCTTTTTTATTAGATGTTAATTAATAAAATATTTAATTATTCTATAAACTTACCAGCATCAACTTTAATAATTTGTTTATCACTTAAAAAATCAACAATCATAGCTTTATCATGCATGTTTTCACGATTACCTAATCCTAATTCACCATTTCCGTTATCTCCATAAACATATACCTGATTATCATTAGTAACAAATATTTTATGACCTCTCCCAACACCAATATTCATTATTTTTATTTTATTTTGAGGAAGAATATTATGGTATGTTAGGGAAAGATTTGTTATATTAAATTCATATAATGCACTCCATTCTGAATATTCTTTACTATTTTCTTTTTTAAGATTATTTTTATATAAATTAAATTTTCCTGTATTCCTTAATTTATCATCATATTTATGTTCTTTTTTTAACATTTCCATTATACTAGTAGCAGAAGGTCTTAATGATGCATCAACTTTTAATAAATCTCTTATAAGTAATTTTAAAAAGACACTATAAGGTCCTTTGACAGGTTTATATTCAGCTTTCATAATATGTGTAACAAGTGCTGGTAAATTTGTGGCTTCAAATGTCTTTTGTAAACAAGCCATTTCATATAAAATACATCCCATTGCCCAGATATCTGTACTTTCATTATAACTTTTTCCTTCACACTAAAAATATTAATTAATATTAATTATTTTTTTATAATTAAAAAAAAAAGAAAAAAGTATTACCAACCATTTCAGGAGAGATATAGTATGGTGTTCCAATAACTGTATTAGCTCCATCTAACTTTGTGTTGGTTCCCATAATTTTACTAATTCCAAAATCACCTATTTTAACATCATTTGTTTTTGTTAAAAAGATATTTGCTGTTTTAAGATCTCTATGAAGAATAGAATTTTGATGAAGATAACATACACCATTAACTATTTGTGTAAATATAAACCTTAAAATAATTAAAATATAATTTTATATTTTTAAAAAAAAAACATACCATATTACATTTTCATTGAGATACTCCTGTTGCATTAATAAATATTGCCCTAAATTACCACCATCAGCATATTCCATTTCAATCATTAGAATTCCCTCATCCTCAAATGAATCATAATAACTAATAATATTTGGATGATCTAATTGTGAAAGAAGTGACACCTCATTAAGAGCAGATTGTCTTTCAGAAAGTGATAATGAATGCATAACAATTTCCTTAATGATAACATAGGTATTATCGATTTTTCTTTTATAAAGAATAGCTTTACCAAATGAACCTTTACCTTCAACACGTATCCATTCATAATTATAAGAATTTAATAATTGTGTTGATTTAATTGTTGATTGAAATAATGATTTATTTGTTACATTTATATTTTTTGAATCTTCATATATATTTTGTTCATTTATTTCATCTTCATTATTACCAACCATTGTATAGGACTAATTAAATTGTATTTTTTTTTAAAACAAATATAGAATGAAAATAAATAATTTTATAGTGAGTAAAAAAAGTATGGAAATGTTTGTGGATGTGTTTTTGTAAAATTAACTATTAATAAAGTTCTTTTTATTATATCATGTCTACATTATATATATAAAAATATATATATGTATGCCTTTGTTATGAAATATTAATATTTATTAAGACAATATAATATATAATTTCTCTATATCCCTAATTATATTTTCCTATTAAGTTTTATATTTTTTTTTCCATATATAGTGTTTTGAAATCCTACAAACAAAATTAACCTCTTATTATTTTTTATTTTGTTGCTACATAGGTATATAATAATATATATGTATTAATATACATATTTACCTGTATGGTTTCAATTTTTTTTTTTTTACAATTTTAACCAAATTTTCTTCTCCATGCCAACAGAAATGATTATTTTTTAAGTTTTGCAAGAAAGTATTTAGTAGTTGTATCAATTTTTAAATATGATAAAAATGAATAATAATTATTACATGTTTTTTGTTATTCTTTAAAAATATATACAAAAATATTAAAATAAGTGCCATTTTTTAATCTTTTTTTTTTCTTATTATAATTTCATTTTTTTTTTCTTTAATAATAACATACAAAATGTCTTTTTTATTAAGTAGATTAAGTTTATAGTAATAATAAGTATATTCTTCAAAAGAAAAAAAAATTTTTTAATGAAAAATAATTATTCATTAATAGTAATTAGTTGTCATGTGGAAGAATAAAAAAAAAAGACAAAATTTCTTGTCAAAAATGTATTTTTATTAAAGAATTTCTTACTAATACAAAAATTAAACATACATAATTAATTAAAAATAATAATATATGTGGCACAAATTAATAGACTACAGAATGGCATATGGAAATATATTTTGTATATTTTTTTTCTCAAATATACATTTATAAAGTATATTTTTCTATCAAAAAAAAAAAAAAAGATTTTAAAAGAATACTTTAAAATATAATTAACATTATGAAACTTGTCTATATAATTTATTTTTCTTTCCACCCACAAAGATATTTAATGAGGTAGCATATGTTTTTGAAGAAAAAAATAAGAAAAAAGTAAAAAAATATCAAAATTACACTATTTTAATGATTTTACAAGAATATTCACACTATCATAAGTAAAGGGAAGTTTTAAAAATATATTTTAACTTATGATTAATATATTTTTTCTATCATTATTAATTCAATTGTCTTTTTAATTATTTATTTTTCATTTTTAAAAATATATTTTAAGATTTAAGGAATAATTTTATCTTCATTTTATATTTATAATAACTTTTTTAACTAATTATTAATGTATATATATATATTTTTATCGAGAAAAATAATTATTTTTTAATTTTATACAAAATTATTAAATATTTAACATTAAAAAAATAATTTAATAATTTAGGATGATGAATTGATAATTTTTATAATTCTTATTTCCTTAATCTTTGTGAAAAAAAAAAACAAATTCTTTGATACTTTTATATTTAAAAGTAGTGATATTGTGATTATCTTAATAATATTTTATAAAAATGTTAACTTTTTAATTCATTTTTAATCTTTTTTTCTTTTTTTTTTTAATTACATCACTGTATAATTATATAAAAATGTATAATTTTTTTTATTATTATAAAAATGAGGATTTTTTTTTTGATAAATATTTAAATACTTCCTTTAAAAATTTAATGATAGAATATTCTGGATATTTTAAAATATATTTTAATAAATAATTATAAATTTATATATATATTATATCTAAATATTTGAAGGTAATTAAATATAAAATAAACAAGGTATTAGAATATAAAATTGTTACCTACCGTTAATTAATTAATTTATATTCATATCATTAACTCATAAAACTTTTAAATATACACTTTCTTTAATGATTTATAAAAAGAATTTTATATTTATGGTATATTTACATTAAAATGAATCTGAAAATACTTTAATATAATCTTCTACCACACAAATATAGTTATTTAGTATATAGATAATACATATTTATATATATGAGAACCCATTTTAATAGTTTGGTATATATATGATTTATAGGACAACTTATGCGCAGGTCACAAAATTTTTCATACATATACTCTTCTTCTTCTTTTTCCCCCCCCCCTCCGTTTAACTTTAAAATTTTAAAAAGAAAAATAGAGATAGAGAGTTATTAAATTATGTAGTTTTGTTATATGTATGATGTTAAAATTAACAAATATATTTATTATATATATATTTTATTGTACTTGAATTGTTTTATAATTAAAAGTATATAAACTTATCATTCTAATAAAATTTTTATTATTATCTTTTATTACTATAATTCCTTTCATTTATTTTATTATTTTCTTTTAATAAAAGTAAAAAAAAAAAGACTTAAGAAAGGTTGTCTGTATAATTTATACATCTTTGTAGATTTGAATCATATTTTTTTTTTCTTTCTTACTTAAGATTTTACTTTTATGTATACTTAAATTATGTTATTTGGAAAAGGAACATACATTTACCCAATTAGCATTTTATGGATGCATATATATATATATGCCTTTTTATACAAAACAGGGTGTATGGACACAATGTGTCTTTTATATATATGTTATATATTTCTCCTTCCAAAGTATCTTTTATTCTTAGTTTTATAAAATATTTTAAAACATTTAAAAAAGAATAACTCTTTTGCACTGTTAATTTTAATTATTATATTTAAAATAAGAAAAAAAAAAAAAGTTTGTACATATAACTTTATTTATATTAAAAAAAAATTATTATATTTATTTCATTTTATCTCCTCCTAAATCTGATCTTAGATAACTCTTCAGGTAGTTAAAAATCTTTTTTTTTTTTACATAACCATTATTAATATTTATTTTTATAAAAAATATTCCTTTATATTTGTTTGCCATTTCAAGAATGATATTGAAAGATTGTTATTATTTAAAGCAATTTTTTTTTTATTTCTTAAAGATATATTATAGTTCATACTTAGTTTTGTTTTGATTTAGTTTGTTTTTTTTACATATTTTTATTTAGAAAATAATGAAGAAGAATGTATTTATAGAAGTTGGGATAATTTTCTATATATAAATTTTTTTAAACTTTTACACTTTTCTTTTTTATTTATCTTAGTATTTTTTTTTTCTTTATAATCTATATATTTCATTGGTTCATATTACTTTTATTATTAGTTTTTGAAATAGGCATAAAATATTGTGTTTTTTTTTTTATTTCCTTATATATATATATTTTTTTTTATCATTAACAATATAATAATTTTTATTTTAATCTTTTTTTTTCCTCTATATTTGTATATATATATATATAAATTTTTCTTGGAAAAAAAATAATATTGATGATGTAATAATATATACATGGAAAAAAAAAACATAACAGGTATATGTAATTTCTTTTTTTATAAAATATACCTATATTATGAAATAATCTTTCAACTTTCCAGTATAAACTTGTTTTTTTTTTTGAGTATATTAATAATATTTAAAGAGAGAGAGAAAGTATGTTTATATTTAAAATTATAGTTTAATAATAATGATAGGGAGACAAAAATTTTTGAGAATATATTTTTTGATAGTAATAATATGATAACAATATATTTTAATCATATTCTTTTTTCTCTATATATAACTATTTTGTCATGTGCATTGATGGTTATATAATGTAATAATTGAGATGAAAAAAAAGAGAGGGAGGTAAAAAATAAAAATGTGAGGGAATTTTATTTTTTTTGTTAAAACTCTAAAGATTAATGTTATTTTTATAGTATAAAATTGTACATATATTGTTTTTAACTTTTGTTATTTCTTTCTTTATATATATATATTTTTTTTACCATTTACTACATCAATTTGATGTTCTTTTAAGTTGATGATTCATAACTTTTGGTGGAAGATAATTGTAAAGTAATTTTATTATATATAATTCCTACGCAACTATTACTAAAATAACAAAAATCTAATTAGAACTGTTTTCTAAAAAGACATTAATAAATCGTTTTTTTTTTTAATTACCCAGAATCTTATCATTTATTTTATCTTAACTTTTAGTACATTTTTTTTTTCCTGTAAAACTTGCACTTTTATATTACACCAATTTACTATGTTTATATAAAATTATATTTACATGTTTGAGAAAGATAAAGTATGATATACTTTTTGTTAACTCACAAGAATATAAGAAATGATAACAAAATTATTTTATTTTCTTAAACACCATACACCATTATTTAATATATTTATCTATTAAGAAAAATAGTTTGTCGGTAATTTTTTTTTTTAAGTTTAAAATTATTATAGAATAAATTATTTTATTTCTATATGTACATATATATATAGTAAAGTTTTATATTTTTATTCTCACGTGCAAAAAAGTAACAATTGATTTTTGTTTTATAGAAACATTTTAAAATAAAAAATAAGTTGAAGGTTTTTTGAAATGAATAAAAAATATTTTATACATATATAGATAAAAATATTTGTAGTTAAATACTTTTATTTAAAATATTTTGAAGTTTAAACTTCTTTTATTAATGTTATATATTTTTAAAGGATTAAAAATATATAGATATGTGGAATTGTAGAACAGATATGATATATATATATATTGGTTTTTATCTCGGTGTAAAATTTATCATTTTATACATTTTTATTTTTCTATCTTCCTGAGATGCTTCTTTTTTTTTTAAAATGAGGTTTAATGATAAAAATTTTGCTAAAATATCTTTTATAATAGTAATATTATTCTAAGTCACATTGTATTATTAATTTTGATATGAATCTTAATGTATTTTTCTTAATATTAAATAAATATGTTTATTTATTTTTATAGGTATTATAAATATATATATATTTAATTTTGTTTTCTTTCTAAAAAAACAATGAATATACTTAAATCATCTCCACTTGGAGCTGCTATTAATTCTAATAATGGTAATCGTCGAAATGTCCCGAGAAGAGATTATCGAATTGAATTTACTAATTTAAATACTATCAATCAAAATATATGGGATGGTGATGATAATAAATATCGTTGTATTTGTAAGATGGTTCATGTAACAAAGGCTGCATTACATTTAGCCTATGCTCAACTAACAATCTTCATGATGTTTGTTTGTGTTCTTGCATACTCATACATCATGCAACATCGTGGAGGAAATAATGTTAGTGGACAGGGATCTAATGATCAAATGCTCAGTGGAATGTATATGAATCATAATTGTAAGTTAAAAATTTATTTTATTTTTTTTCAAAATATATATATTATTTTTTAATATTTTAGCAAACTTTTTGTTTTCATTTTCTGCTCAAATGTTTTTTGTTATCCTTTTAATTCATGGAATTCGTAATGAAAAACGTTCACTTCTCATACCATATATTGTTTTTATAATGATATGTGTATTAATTGGTTTTGCTCAACTTTGTACAGAAATAATTGGATCACTTAGTCAACAAACATCTCCATCATATCCACCAACTGGATCTATTGATATCAAAACAACTAAAGGACCTCTTAGTCAACCATTTTTTGCTATGTTAGTTGGTGTTCTTATTCATGCATGGTGTTTGAATGTTGTTTGGAGATGTTATCAATATTTAGGTGATAAGAAACTTGCTAAAAGTATTGCTGAACAACTTTCTCATACACAATCAGCATTTAATTATCCACATTTTGGTTATCCAGTCTTTAATTATCCTCAACCACCACCATATTCTGATGTTGTTATTGGAGGTAATGTTGGTGAAAGAGAACCTATGGTTCCTGGTAATGTAAATGGTGAACCAGTTCAAGAAGATACACCAAATAACAATGATAATATTGTTGTAACAAATAATCAACAAAATCAACAAGAAAATGAAACAACAGCTAATACCAGTGATGTTAGAGTTATTTAAATTTTATGAATAATATTTAAAAGAAAGTTTTCCTTTAAATAGAAAAAAAAAGATTATATTGTATAGCTTTAAGAGAATGTTTTTCTTTATTTCATACAAAAACTTTCTTTAAATTAACATCTTTTTGAAAAAAAAAAATGGTACTTATCCGTTAGTCCCCTTCCCATGATAAAATTAGCAAAAAGTGTAAAGAAATTATTAAAAAAAAACAATATTTTATTTTTGTTTGTAAATTTTACTATGTAAATTGTTTAATATTAAAAATCCATTACAAATAAAATTTGTCAAAAAGTTATGTAGATAATTATAATTAAAATAAACATTTCAGTGATAGGGCAAAAAAGTGATTAATATTTAAAATGTCAATCGTTTTTTTTTTCATAGATTTAAAATTATACCTAAATCACGAGGAGTTTAATAAGTTTTAAAATCAAAAAAAAAATAATTATATTCTTTTATAAGTTTAATATTTGGTGTAAAAAATATTATAAATAGTTTTTATTTCAAACTATTGTTAATTTATAAAAGAAAAACTTTCATTTTACTTTTGATTTTATATATTAATTATCGAAATTTTTGATTAATTATTGTATAAAAAATTTATTTAAAATATAAAAACAACTTGTGGACGTTTTATACTCTGTAGAGATATATATAATTGACAATCAAAAAAAAATATTTGATAATTGATAAGAATCAGATTAGCGTTTTTTTTTTGGTAAAAGAAAAAAAAACAGAATAATTAAAAATGATTTTATCTTATTTTTTACCGTATTTTTTATTTGTTTGTTTTTAAATTATAAAAGTACTAAAGGATAAGTACCAAAAATACTAATTTATGATATCAAACAATAATCTACTACTAATTACTTATTCTTAGTTTAAGAAAAAAACATTATTATTAGTTGAACAAATAAAAAACAATAAATATGTATAAATTTATTTTAATAGCATCATCATAACTAAAACTAAAAAAAATTTTTTTTTTAGATTAAATCAATTATAATGTAATTTGTTTATATTATTCTTTCAAGTTATTTTACAAGAATACATTTGTTCATAACAATTACATATTGTCTGGTTTCTAACCATATATCGGTATCTCATTATTATTACTTCAAAGAAATTATTATCTGGTATAAATCAAAATATATATTGTATTTTTGAAAAGAAAAAAATTATGTGTCACTTTTTCAATATAATTTTGTATAATTAATTTTTGTACTTCATATTATATAATTTTACTGTAATTTTTCTTTTTTTTTATAATTTGATTTTATATTTATAAAAGATACTATTAATAGAATCAATAAATAACGATTATTTAAATAATAATTATGTGTTTTTTATTTTATCTATTTTTATTATTAAAAAAAAAGTGTGATAAAATTGTTTACTTTTAATTTATATGTTAATATATACAAAAAATAAACAATAACTTCTGTTTACCAAAAAAAGCACAACCTAAATATTTTGAAGGATAAAAATAAGTAACATAAGTGGTATTTATACTAAATAAATAATAAAATCAACAGCCGTAATATATCCTTATCATTATCGTTGTAAAGTAAAAAGCCCTATCATCCAATCTATTCTTTACTAACAACAATAATGATAATATTAAATATGATCTTGTAGTAGGCGTCTATCTGATCAGAAGTATATTGGCATATTAGAGTTTGTTAACAAAATTAACTAAACAACAATATATTCTTTAACTTTCATTTATCTCTTTAAATATTTTATTTAAAATTTCTTATTATAATTTCTTTTCCCTATTGATTTTTTCTCCTAAAATTTATATTATGTTTATACTGTATATACTTGATTCACCTAAAAATAATCACAATGATTTCTCTTTCTTCTCCTTCTCCCTTTTTATATCACAACATTCCTAGACATTTATTTTTTTTTTTCTTGAACCTCAAAAATATATTTTACAAATGTTATAATACATAGAAATAAAATTAAAACAATAATGCTCTGAAAAACGTGAACAAATAGATACATATTATATTATGACAATGTTCCATTGTTGTTTTTTTTTCCTCCATCATTTTTAAAAAGTAATTCTATTACAAACCTCCTAAATGTTTCATAAAACAAATTTTTGTTATTACATATAACATTATAATAACATATCTCATTGTCAAAGTGTAGTTACCACGAATCATACACAAAATTATAGGGTTTTTTGATTTTATTACTTTTAATCTAAAATAATAATATTAGTTTCTATTTTTACTATATATTATTATTATTATTATTATTAAAACTTTTATATTATAAAATCTTTCAAAATTTTTTATTTTATAACAATTATATAATGAGATATATTGTTAAGACAAAATCTGAAGTTGTTACATGGAATAAAGATTTTGATAGTAATAATAATAATAATAATAATGAAACTGTAAGGGAAATTAAAGTAATTAAAAATAATAATAATAATAATAATACTATTGTACCAATAACAAATATTATTACTAATGATGGAGGAATAAAAAAAATTCAAAAATATGAGGAGTATGAAAAAAAGGCAACCACTATAAATGATGATGATGATAAAACTTGTGATAGATTAATTAGTAAAAAATCTGCCTTTATTCCAATAAAAAGAGAAGGCTTATTTAGGGGATATTTTAATAATCCTAATACTACTTCTAATTTTAATAAGGGTCTCTCATATTCTTGTTATGAAGCAAAAAAAAATGATAAAGAAGATATGATAAAAAATAATTCTTCTAGTAGTATTAATAATAATGATATTTTAATAAAAAATAAAAATGATAATGATACTATGAGAACAAGTTATGTTAATGGAAATAATGTTGAGTCTTATGAATATAAAAATTATAAAGGTTTCTCTTCTGATACCAAAAAATATATAAAAAATCAAAATATTATTACTAAATATTATCAAGAGGTTGATGATAATAGTAATAGAATGGGAGAAGGAGATTCGTAAGTTAGATTATCATTGTCCTTTTAACACTTTTTTTTTTGTATTTTTAATGTATATTTCATATTTATTATATGACATTTCTATTATAATGTATTTTTTTTAGAAACAACATGACAACAGCCATTGATACACGGCGTTCCATCTCCAGAGCTTCTAATATTAGTGATATACCAAGTCAACGTAAATTATAAAAAAAAAAAATCTTTTTATTATATAAAAATTTTTAATTTTAGATATTGATGCAATTCATAGTACATTAGCAGTCTTGAAAGATGATGTAGAAAAGACAACAGAAATAATAAGACGTAAACAACAGGAACAATTAAATGAACAAAAAATGTTTAATGCCAATATGGAAATAAATGGTAGAATATCAATGATAGCTGATGATGATTGGTTATCAACAAGATTAAAATCTATATCTCGTGATGACATGAGAAAAGAACTTGATAAAGTTAAAAATAATCAACAACAAAATGTTGTTGGAGATACATTAGCTGCTTTGGTTTATGATGTTGAAGCAACAACTGAAGTTTTAAGGAGAGCTGGACAAAGAAAACCAAAAAAGACAAGAGTTGTTAGTGAGGAAGTTGAATATAGATTGAAATTGTCTCCAGCTCCAGAGAATGATGATTCTTATGATCCACAACCAAAAAAAAGAGATTATCGTAAGTGAAATAAAATCTTTATAAATATTAAATAATTTTTTTTAGCACAATATAATGATACAATGACAATGGAAACAATAAAAAATGACTATGGAGTAGAGATAACAGAAGATTCTATAAGTCAAAGACATCAAAGAGGTCGTTCCCAGACACCCCGTAGAACAATAGCCATAGATTCAACATCACCACCTCAACCATTACCAATTTGCGCCTACTGTTCAGAAGAGATAGATGGCCAAATTTTAACAGCATTGGCACCTAATGCAGATTATGCACAAAAATTCCATCCATACCATTTTATGTGTATATATTGCCAAAAAGCTCTTTCTCTTCGTGGAACCTATAGAGAACATGAAAAGAAACCTTATTGTCATGAATGTTTCTACAAATTGTATAATGGTTTACAATATTGTCCTGATTTAAATCAATCTAATATTGAAAAATTGATTTAATTAAAACTAAAAGAAAAATATGATATACTAAAGAAGTTGATTCTTTTTAGTATTTTACAATATTAAAAAAAAAATTTTTTTTTCATAATTATTTAGCTATTTTCATTGCCTTAAAAATAAAGAATAATAACATAATTTTTATAAATAAAAGTTTTCTAAACAGATATTTAAAAGTTGACATATTATTATGAAAGGTCAAATGTATGATAATAAATTTTTTAAAGCTTAAAACTTTTTTTATAATATTTTTATTTGTTAATGTTTCATAAATTAATATTTGAACTATTTTTTTTAATAATTATTTAACATAAAAAAAGAGATTCTTAATCATTTTAATAATATAAATGTAAAAAAAATATTAATATGTATAGGGACCTACTTTTTTTTACACTATAATTATATTATTTTTTTTTATTTCTTCTTTGCTTTCTTTTTGTTGGAAAAAAATTTTTTTTCTTTAAAATTAAATAAGTTTAATGGATCACATTACAAAATATTTAGATTAGAAAATAAAATTATCTTTATTTTCAAAAAAATAATAATATTATGAGTACTTTTATTTATTCAAAATTTATAGTAATGTTAAAATGATCTGTCTTAAAAAGAAATATTTTTGGTGTCTAGACTTTAACTATAGTTGTTAGTTAAATTTAAATTATTTTTTTTTTACTTATCATATTATTATCATATCATAATATTAAATAATGAAAAGAAAAGATATTAATACTTTACAATTAGTATATGAGAATGAAGAAGTATTACCTTTTAAAACGTAGGTATATAAGAAAAAATATTTTTTTAATATACTCATTTTTTTTTTTAGAAATACATGGTTACGTTTAAAAAAATTAGTTTTATCAGAAGATAAAAGTTTAGAAACAGTGAATGATATTTTATCTATTATACAATCTATAAAATCTCGTGATGTTTACAAAGGAAGATTGGCACTTGATGCAACATATGAAATATTTCTAGCGTATAAAAATATTTTAAAAACAAACAATTATTTAATTAATGATATAGAATCATTGGTGAGATCTCTTGGTGTCTCAATAAATAGAGTTATCGTTCATCTTCAAGAAATAGAAAGTGGTTTAACGGATAAATCTCCAAAAACTATACGATCTACATTAAGATATTTTAAAGCTGATCTTAATATAGCTGATATTAGGAATGATTTTACCCATGGTGATATTCCAAATATGTTTATATTGAAAGAAGCTGTAGATGAGTTGTTTCGTATAATTATTAAAAATTATTGGGAAAAATTTGATGGAGATATTCGATGGCCAGAAGAAGATTTTTCTCGTAAAGATGAAATAATAGATGGTATTGATAAAGTTTTTAATATGTTTAAATCTTTTAAAGGAGAACCATTAAGTTATCAAGCATTTAGAAAATTGGGATACGCAAAATTTCTAGCTTCAGCTATTGAAGAGGATTGTAAACTTTTTATAACATCCCTTTTGTCAACTGATTGTTTAATTACTTATAATAGCATGTATGAAGATTTATTAGATTTTACCTACAATCCACCATTATATTGTATTGTTTCAATGAGATATATATTTCAGTTAATTTGTGAAAACGGGGATATTTTTAATTTAGCTATATTTGCTGCTGAAATGGCTTATGATGACAAAAATAAAAAGCACATAAAAGCACAGTATAAATATTGGACAGGATGGTTAATTAGAAAAATTGCTACAGGTATTTTTTTTTTATATTTTAAAATTTATTATATATTTATTTCAGAAAAAATAGTAGATGAATGGGAAATAAAAGAGTTAAAGAAGTGGTCTGCTATTTTAAAATTGAAGATTTGTATTGAAACAATAAATAAGAATTATAATTTTATAGATGATAATTTTGAAAATAAGTATAGTAATTATCCTGATTTAAGTGATCAAACAAGTGATGATGATTGTGTAAAAATATCGTATAGTTCTGGACCATGGGGTGTATGATTTTCTTTATCTACATAAGAATATTTTCATGATATACTAGATACTATTTACTTTTTTAATGTATTTTTTTTTATTATTTACACAATTTAAATGTTTATTCTTTAATTAGTTATACTAATTATCATTATTTATTCAATGTCTGGCAAATTGTATTTGTAATAATTTTTTTTAGATAAACTTTTGTTTATCTCTAGTTTATTAAATTTTAAACTATTTAAAAATATATTTACATACAAAAATGGAATATTTCTTTTATTGCCAGAAAAATATTATTTAGTTTATCAGATATTATTTAAGATCTCATTCGGTTATTTTTTTAATTTTGCTGACTTTATTATAATTAATTACAAGCTTATCATTTATTTTAATATGTAAACTTTAATTATATTTTTTTTTAAATAAGTGATATTTTAATGATAGAATAAAGTTAAGAATTATTTTCTTCCATATTTTTAATATTCTTAGAAATTCCCACAACAATTTGTGCAGAAAAAATGTGTTATTAAATTATTTTAGCATCTACATTATAATTTCTTAGTATAAAAATATTTTTATAATCTTGGCATAAAGTAGTAATATCTTATCAAACAATTTTAAAAATACTTTTCTCTCTATTTAAAAGTATCCTTTGATTAATATATAATATTTGATTGAAGAATGACACTTGCTGTTTAGATGTTAAACTAAATTTTGTTATTGGTGTTTTTAATAGATTTATCAAAAATAAAAGATAACTAAAATTATTTTTCAAGTTTAAAATTAAACATAATTTGTATTAAATCAACTTCTTTATTATAATATTTTTATATCATAAAAGGTTAGTTTAAATATTTATTTCATTTGAATTTTTAAAAATTTAAATTTGATCAGATAATATTAAATAAGATCAATAAATACAGATAAGAAAATATATTGTATATGAGTTAAAAAATATTTTGTTTAAATTTCAAAAAACATTTTTTTTATACCGATAAAAAGTTTTTATTTTGATATAAGCAATGTGACATTTGATTAAAAACAAAGTGAATTCACTAAACGTTTATTAAAAAAAAAAAGATAAAATTATTGTTTTTTGGTATTATTTACAACAAATTTTTATCTTAATGATAGATAATAGTTGACGAAAATTTTTCCAAAATATACTATGCAAATAGGGGAAATATTTTTTTTTAAAATAATATTTCCATATTACTTTTACGCTCCAATAAATTTATACCATTTATTTACAATATCATACAGAATTGTATCTATATTACAAATATTTTTTTTATTTTTTTTTTCTTATAAATGTTTTAATTTTTCCAGTTTCTGGTAAAATTAGCGATAACAGAGCAGCTAATAATGCTATTGAAGCAAACAAAGCAATAGATGCCTTTGGCCATAAAACATCAAGACTTTTTGAAAATGGTGCTATAATACCACCAAATCTTGAGATGACAGCACAAAAACCAAGTAAAACATTTCTGTATGATGTTGGAAATATTTCTGATCCATATACAAATATTGATGTAAAAGTACATGATATACAAAATTTTCCTGTTAACCAAATTAGAAGGTAAATAATATGTTGATCTAGAATAAGATAATTTAATAAAAAAAAAATTATAAATAGTTTAATAATTACCTTGTCCTATAATAAGCCCCAAAAATAATGCTATTGATGCAATAAAATGCATTATAAATGTTAAACCTTTTCTACCAAAATAATCTAAAAAAAATGGGACTACTAGATAACTGGGACATTCTACTAATCCTGATAAAACATAATTTATATACATATTGCCAGATAAATTTGTACTAAAAAATGACAATGCATAATATATTACTGTATCCGTTGTCCAGACGAAGGCAAATATTATAAGATTAAGAAATAAAATTTTTTTTGTTGTAAAAAAGTTTGCTACTTTTCTTATAATAGACAATTTCTCAGTATCTTCAATTCTAGATTCATTTGTATTATTTGATATACTATTTATTAAATTATCAATATCTATAAAATTTTTTTTACCAAAAAATTTAGAAAATTTTTTATTATATTTTAACCATTTTTTAATATCATCCATTCTTTTCTTATAAATTAAAAATCCTAAAGATTCTGGTATTGTTGCAAATACAATAAAAGAAAAGATAAGTGTTGGAAGTGCTGTAAAAAAACAAAAATCTCTCCAATCAGTAAAGTAATATGCCAATGGAGCTATAACACAATATCCTACTACCCATATAACTCCAAAAATTAGTGCAGAAAAAGATCTTATTTTTATTGATACTGATTCATAAGATAATACCCAATTTGTTGCAATGGTTCCCTTAAAAATTATATTATAATAATTAATTTTTTAAAAAATAAATAAATAAAACTAACATGAAATGCTACTCCTTGAATAAATCGTAAAATTAAAACATGATAATATTTATTAACAAAAGCTATACCACAACCAGCAGCTCCAAGAATAAAAGTACACCAACCAACATTTGTTTTTCTACCAAAATAATCAGCAAATATAGGTATTACAATTCCACCAATTACACTTCCAAACATAAATGATGATGAAAACATATTTACAAGGTAAGATTTATCTTCAATTAATTGAAATGTATCAATAATATTATTTGAAGAGGTATTAGCATATGTAAGATCAACAATAAAAGCTGATATCATAAGATTCATAGCAGCTAATGCCCATAATATAGCCATGGATATCATTATAAATAATGAATATGGATTATATGAACCAAGTTTTTCAAGAATTTCTTCACATATCAATTCATTTTTTCTTTTTTCGTTTTCCATTATACGATCTACAGATATTAAATCTTCATAATTTTTTAATGATTTTTTTTTATTTATTGGGGTTATATTTTCATTAAAGAGTTCATTATCATCACCCGAGAACAAGATATTATGACAGGATTCAAATACTACAATATCATTAGTCATATCTAAATGATATTATAAATATATTATATAAGTGATAACAATATTCTTTTTAATTTTAGTATAATCGTGGATGTAAATATGCTATTTATTTTTGATATAATGATATCAAAAGAATTATTTTATGATATTAAATCAAAAAGCAAAGGTATATATATATTTATATATGTTTAAGATAAAAAAAAATATAATGATAGCAAATATTTTATGAAGGAAAATGTCTTTTAATAATTAAATTAAAAAGTATCACAAATTTGACAAAAAAAAATAAGCATGCTATATGATTTGACTAGAGTTTAATTAAAAATGACATTTATTTTGTTGAAAGATTCTTTAATTATAAAGGGCAGGTCATCTAAGATTATTTAAATTTGATATCATATATAAATTATATTACTAGTTGAAAAGAAAAAGAAGAATAAAGAAAAAAGTTTTAATTGAATAAATGGTGCTAATGTTATAGTAATATGTATATGTAAAAATAAAGGTAAAATTAATGAACTTTTTATTTAAAGATTATGACAAAGATTTTTAAATTAAAAAAGTATTTAATGAGAGGTAGTAAAAAAAATTTTAAGGTGATGTAATGTACCCTTTAATGAAAATATTGAGAGGTAATTTAAATAATGTACGATTTTTGTTATTATAATATTGTAAAAATATAAGTATTAATATATGTTTTGTGATATAAAAAAAAAATAAACGTCTATGATTATAAAGAGATTTTACAAATAAATAAAATAATTATCAATTTAATGTTTTTTTTATTTGTTAATAAATTGTTTGAAAATATTTATAATTAAAAAAATATGTTGTAATTTTTTTTTAATTGGGAGTAAAAAATAAACAAAATAATTGTTTCTGGAATATTTGAATAAACCAAAGTTTGTTTTGACATTTATTTTTATATATTTTTTATTATTATCGTTGATACTTTAAATTGAAAAAAAAAAACTTTCTTAATAATTCATCTCAAAAATATCATTGAATTATTTGTACAATCTTATGTATGAATGAATAAATCATTGAAGGTGAAATTTAATAATCTTTTAATAGTTTTAACGATAAAAGTATCAGTGTATTGAATCTATATTTAAATTAATATAAAAAAAATTGTTTAGTTTTAAAGCTTTTATGTGAATATGTAGGTATAGTTAATGAAGATCATGTTATATAATATTTTTGTATCTGTTGTTTATAAAGCTATTATATAATCTATTCAATTATTATTTCATTTAAGATTTTGATAAAAAAAAAGTTTTTAAATGTTTTAAAATAATGTTAATATCTATATCACTTAAAAAATAAATTTAATACAAAATGTCCATACATTTTTAATCATATTATAAGTTCATATTTTTGTTACATTTTCTAATTCATAATTTATTTGGTTATTATTTTTTTAACATCACCAATTAATGGAAATAAATATTTTTCTAAATAATAATATATAATAACTTATAGAATGTATTTTTAATCCATATTGAAATAACTGTAAATTTACTCTTTTTTTTAAGAAAATGTCCAAGTAATAATTATACATACTCTTCAATATTAGTGAGTTTGTAGAAAATTTCAAAAATATACAATTGATAATAAAAAAATAAAAGTAAAACAATAAAAGTTTTATATTTTAAAACATTTAAAGGTTATATGTTTGAGTTTTTATCAATAAAACATTTTAATTGTGGGAATATAAATTATTATACGATTGATAAAAATAATCAAAGTTATTAAATTCCGTTAACTGTTTATTGGGAAATTGTAATAGAATTTAGACATTTCTTTAATAATTAAATTAAAAAATTAATAATTGAGATAAAAGATAACTATTAAAATACTTTTTTTTTGTACTCTAGATACAACAATATCTATTATAAATAAAATTCAAATTTATATTAACAGTTATTCATATATAAAATCTTATATGATTATTATAAATATTCTTTAAGTAACAATAAAGTAGATATTCAAAGTACACTTCATTTTAGACCAATGAAAAGTGAGCATTTAAAATATTTACCAAAAGTTATTTATAGTAATAAAAATATTAATATAAGACCGAATTGTTTCATAAATAAATATAGTATATGATTTTTAGAAACAATCAAATTTGAATTGGAACAAATAAAAATAAGAGATTTAGAAAAAAAAAATAAAACTGAGATTATTTTCTTTGTCTAATGATTTTGTACTTTAAAACAATGATAAAATAATTGATATAATATCTTGTATTCATATGACACTTGATAATTCAATTGCCACAACATATCATACTTTTGTAAATAAAGTATTTGGAATAAATAATCAAGATAAAAATGAAAAAAAGGGTAAAAGAGAAGGCAAAGATAGTGAAATTTTGTAGACAGAAAACTTTAGTTAAAATATAAATACAGAAAACAATCTAATTTATGTTATAAATAATGTAAAATTTTTTAAGTACAATTGTATAATCAAATATACAAAAAAAATATTTTTCATTTTTTGTAAAATTATTTAAACAATCATTAAATAAAAAAATGAATATGGATAAATTTTGTCATTATCAATGAAATTTATGATATTATAAATCATCACATAATAAATAATCTTTGTTATTTTTTAACAATGTCTGAATCTCTACAATCTATGAAAATATTATTATGACTGTTATTCGTTATAGATAAATATTTTAAAAGAAACTTATTACAATAGTTTCATTAACATATGATATGTTTGAAATGAAGTATTAGAAAGTCGTGAACAATGAATATTTAGAAAAAATTTCCGCCTTTGGTTGTAACTCTTCTGAAACTGAAGCTAGAAACAAGCGAATTTCTGAAATCATCTCCTTTTTAGTTTTCATATAGGGTCCACCTTTAAAATTTTTTTATATTGCCAACCACTTTTGAGATATAAAAAATGATGACAAAAGATTAAGCGCGAAAAAATGCCAAATGCTATATCTTGAAAACTTTTGAATATCAAGAAAACTTTTCAACGTGGACTACATCTAAAAAGTTGAAAGAAGCCCAGCGCAACAAATTTCATACTTCTACGAGCTGTGTAACTTGAGTTATGAGTACATTCTTGAAAACGTTTCTCAAGCAACATTTCTCATCATATCTCAAGTTTGAGGAGTCCTATAAAGATGAGACCAACTTCAATGAATTTCCCGTAAAAATCTGATCTAGAATATATCTTTTAATTTAAAAAATCTTCAATGGATCATGAAAGGCGATTTTTTTTCAAAAATATTCCCCACTTTCGCCTCCAACTTTGAAGGCTCATAACTTCTGAAGTTTTAATTTTTACATATCCTTGATTATATTCAAAATTCATCTCTCCTCAAGGGCTATCGAATGAATATAATATTATGCCAAAATTCTAAAAAAAGTTGTTTTTTTAAGTTCTGATGACAAATCAAGTTGGAGCTTCTTGGACAATTTTTGAAACTCGCGAAATATTGAAGTTATTTTTACAAAAATTATTCATATTAGAATAACTTTTAAAGAGAAATCGTTTGACACTAAGCTTATCTTCATATGACAATTTTTAGCTGAAATGCTGAAAAGTCATGAACAATGAATATTTAGAAAAAATTTCCGCCTTTTGTTATAACTCTTCTGAAAATGAAGCTAGAAACAAGCGGATTTCTGGAATCATCTTCGTTTTAGTTTTCATGTAGGGTCCACCTTCAAAATTTTTTTATATTACCAACCATTTTTGAGATATAAAAAATGATGACAAAAGATTAAGCGCGAAAAAATACCAAATACTATATCTTGAAAACTTTTGAAAATCAAAAAAACTTTTCAACGTGGACTACATCTAAAAAGTTGAAAGAAGCCCAGCGCAACAAATTTCATACTTCCACGAGCTGTTTAACTTGAGTTATGAGTACGTTCTTGAAAACGTTTTTGAAGCAACTTTTTTCATCATATCTCAAGTTTGAGACGTCCTATGAAGATGAGACCAACTTCAATGAATTTTCCGTAAAAATCTGATTTAGAATATATCTTTTAATTTAAAAATGCTTAACTGGATCATGAAAGGCGATTTTTTACAAAAAATATTCCCCACTTTCGCCTCCAACTTTGAAGGCTCATAACTTCTGGAGTTTCAATTTTTACATATCCTTGATTATATTCAAAATTCATCTCTTCTCAAGGGCTATCGAATGAATATCATATTATACCAAAATTCTAAAAAAAGTTAATTTTTTTAAATACTGATGACAAGTTGGAGCATCTTGAATAATTTTTGAAAATCAGGAAATTTTGAAGTTATTTTTACAGAAATTATTCATTTTTAAATAACTTTTTAAGAGAAATCGTTTGCCACTAAACTTATCTTCATATGACAATTTTTAGCCAAGATACTGAAAAGTCATGAACAATGAATATTTAGAAAAAATTTCCGCCTTTGGTTATATCTCCTTTCAAAATGAAGCTAGAAACAAGCGGTTTTCTGCAATCGTCTTCATTTTAGTTTTCATATGGGGTCTACCTTCAACACTTTTTTATATCACCAACCACTTTTGAGATATAAAAAATGATGACAAAAGATTAAGCGCGAAAAAATGCCAAATTCTATATCTTGAAAACTTTTGAATATCAAGAAAACTTTTCAACGTGGACTACATCTAAAAAGTTGAAAGAAGCTCAGCGCAACAAATTTCATACTTCCACGAGCTGTTTAACTTGAGTTATGAGTACATTCTCGAAAACGTTTCTCAAGCAACATTTCTCATCATATCTCAAGTTTGAGAAGTCCTATAAAGATGAGACCAACTTCAATGAATTTCCCGTAAAAATCTGATCTAAAATATATCTTTTAATTTAAAAAATCTTCAATGGATCATGAAAGGCGATTTTTTACAAAAAATATTCCCCACTTTCGCCTCCAACTTTGAAGGCTCATAACTTCTGAAGTTTTAATTTTTACATATCCGTGATTATATTCAAAATTCATCTCTCTTCAAGGGCTATCGAGTGAGAGTATTTTCAATAAAAAATTTCCCAAAAAGTTTTTTTTTTATAACACATTTTGGAAGTAGTATAAATAATTATTTTATATTAAGTAAATTTTTATGGAAATTACTTTAAAGTTTTAAGTTTAGAAAATATTAACAGATAAACGTAAAATACAAAGCATTTTCCATATAATTGTCTTAATTTCTACAAATAAAAAAGTTATTATTTTTTGATGTCGTATTAATAATATACATAAAATATTATTACTGAAATTTCAAGAATATTTTATTTTCTATTAATATTTTGCTAGAGTATAGATAAATTAAATTAGATTATAAGTTATAATTTTTTTTCCTTTTATGCTTCTTTTGTATTGGAAATACTTTGGAGGAAAATTTTGTTATTCCTCGTATTTCAACATTTGAATCTTTATTTTTAATTTTTTCAGCAGGTATATCGTCAGCACGTTTAATAACTATATTATCTTTACTTTTCTTACTTAATTTAATTTCATTATTTATCGCTTTTTTAACATTTTCAAGATCTCTCTTAGCATTTAACCTATGTTCCCTCATAGCTTTTATTACTTGCCTTCTCGAATTCCACTTTGGAAGATCAATTATTTCATTTTTTGAAGGATATTGATCATCTTTTAAAACTTTATAACGATTTTCTATCAATTTTCTGAAATTTCCATTGTACCTGTATCTATTTTTATTCCTTTCAATTTCTTTTTCTTTTATCACTACAATATTCTTCTTTCTGCAAAACATTAACACAAGTAGACAAAGATAAAGTGTTATAACTATAAATATCATAATTATAAAAATTCCATCTTTAAGTTCGACATTTTTTTCATATGGAATTTCAACAAAATTTGGAAGGATAACGCTATCATTTTCATCCAATGAACTATTTTTTTCTTTTTTAAACTCAAATTCAAATTTATATAATGCTAAAAAATTTGTAGATAATGTACCAAAACAAACTTTCATTGAATTTTGAAAATTTGACTCAACTATTAATGCTACTTCCTTTCTACTTTTTATCAATGAAAAAATATTTAATTCTAGTGATGGTATATATTGAGAAAATGTAAGTTTATCATGCATAAAGTTCAAATGATAATCAAAAAATATATTACGCCTTCTTAATCCTTTAATATTAATTTTAACTTCTTCAATTGTTGGATCTAAAAATTGAATATATTTGAAATTACATATATCTAAAGATATTGATAATTAATTTTTATTTTTACTTTATAGTTTTTTCACCTACAGTCTTGATTGATGGTTAGGTTAACTGTTGTACTAACAACTTGAAAAAATAAAAATAAGATGATAAAAATAGACATTTGTAAATTACAAAAGCATACTTTTTTTTATCATAAAATAAATAATTTTAATATTCACGTAACATAAAGAAAAATTTAAATTATATTTATTTACACGTTTTAGTTTTTTTTTTATCATTTGATAATTACATACACCAATAAATAACTAACAAGATTAAAGTTAAAATTAAAGAAAATTTATTCTAAAAAGATTTTATATAATACAATAAATACAAAACAACAAAAAAAGATAGAATCAGATTGTCAAAAAAATATAGGCAAGTAGAATTAAAAAAAAATAATTAAGCAAATGTACTAAAATTAATAGTTAAATTAACAAACAATTTTATCGAGGAGGCATCTTATTGAAGTTAGATTTAAACCAACTCATCATATAATCAAGGGTTGGAAATATTTGTTGTCTAAATCTGAAACCATTAGGTTTAACAGAAAAGTATTCTTTTAACATTTTTTGTCTAGGTTGATAAGCAATAACAAATTTACCAGGATACTTTCTTGATGGTACAAAAAAATAAGGTATACGAGATGGATTCTGAGATTTTTCGGAAGATAATTGTTCTTGAAGTCTACTGTCTTCTTCAGCAAATATTCCTTCTTTGTAACATTTATGATCCATAACATAACGAACTAACCTGGCCATTGGTTGTATGTATCGTGCCAAAATTTCTTCCAAGTCTTCATAATCTTCATCATCAATTATAAGAGTCTTTCCAAGAGAAAATGGTTGTGGTTTGTCTTTTTCAATTACATCAACATGTTGATAGATGTCATCAGTGACTTTCCATGTCACACAAAGATGATCAATGTGTTTAGAAGAAGGCCTGATAACACTTTCTCCAGGTTCTTTTTGTGAAAGTATATTTTCAGCTTGTTTGAAACTAACATTATAAAAATGTGGATGAGCAATTACTCTTTTAAAGTAACCACCAGCAGTTTTTGGAGTTTGTTTGGCAACTGTATCCCTTTCAATATCACTCTTGTAAACCTCATAGTCAAAATATATATCAAGTTCTTTATTGTCATCTTCTGTTTTCAAATCAATTGGTCTACAGGAAAGAAGAATAGAAAATTTTTCTGTACTTACTGGTTCAATTATTCTACCAATTAATTGGGATCCTTTCTTAACTTTATTTGCTATTGATTTAGCTTCATCAAGTTTTCTATTTAAATCATCTCTTTCATATCGAGATGCTTCTTGTCCAACATTATCACAACCATCAATTATACGATTTAATGGAACAAAAACAGATATTCCGTTGGGTAAGTCACCTCTCAATCCTACTATATTTCCTGGACATTCTTCATTTCTAACATGGTTAACAACAGATGTTGAATCATAAAATTTATCACTACCACAAAATCTACACTTCCAATTTAAACTATTATGAACAGGATAGCCATTAGCTCTCTCAATATCTTTCTCCTGCAAACGTTTATATGCAATATTTCTAAAAACAGCTGATACTAATTTTCCAAGAGGATAATAACTTTTATCTTCATGAACAAGTAATTTAAAAATATCATCAGCTGTTGGTGGTATATATTTTCGTGGATCAGCATACCTATCCATCAATTCTTTGATAATAAATGGAACAAGGTAACCAGTATCACCAAATTCTGTATGTGAAAGATATTTAATTAAAGAACTTTGGTTTAAAACTTCTAAAGTTTTGGGTTTCTTAAGAACTTCTTCAATAATAGCACTAATTTGAGATTCGTCAGCGTCAACTTCCATATCTAAAGCATCAGAAGCAATTTTTGCAGCTAGTGAATAATGTTCCGGATGAACACGACTACAATCTAATTCATTTACCATTTCGTCAGTTCTTTCTCTAACTTTAACTGTATCAATTTTAATAAAAGCAGATGAATTCATGTAAATGTTAGTTCCCATGCCACAAACAGTTACAATTACAGCTCTCGTGGTAGCAAGACCAGCTTCACAAGCCAAAATAGACTTTTTTATATGACTTGCTTTAGCTGGTCCAAGGCCACAAACAAATTGTAACATATTATAAACATGTTCTTGTTCTATACACCTATTAATATCTACACCAAGTTTATTGACAAAATTCATTATTGAAGCAACACAATATTTGATAAATGTTGATTTATTTATTGTTTCCTGAAGTGGATGAATTTTAAGTTTAAGAAAATCTTTTTGATAATTAAATAAATGTGTCGTCTCAACTAGTGGATCAATGAAAAATCTTCCCAAAGAGATAGCTTGTTTAGAAGCATAAGTTTGTCCACTAAATTCATTCTCTGCCATATCTGAATAACAATACGCTAAGGAAACACCTGGATCAACAATATCTACAAAAATATTTCTTCTAATATCTTTTTTTCTTTTCAAATCATCACAAGCATCTCTAAGTAATGTTTTAATGCGAAGAGAGTCTAAATTTTCACCTGCCAAAGCAATTGCATGAGGCTTTTTTCTCACAATAAATTCTTTTAATTTTTCTAAATTCTGCATTAAACCATTAGGATTATGACGTTTAGGACCTTCTGAGTATCTATTTGTAATATAAGGAAAGACATCCATATCAAGTAAATTACCTTCACCATCTAGGATAACAGCTGTTGTTGCTTCACCTTCTTTGGTTGTTGTTACCATAGACATAATACGTATACCATGACGAATAGATTCATCATCATCCTCATCTTCATCATCTTGAAGACCTGGTTGATATGGTTTAAAATTAAATTTTTTATTCATTGAAATTTTTATTTCAGCAATAACATATGTTGTACTTTCTTCCAACATTTTTTTAATTAATTCTTTTTCAAAAACTTTAAATAAAAATCTTTCTAAAGCTACAGTTAAAACTTGAGCACGTAATTTATTCCATTCCTTAGCCACTTCAGACATTTTCTCTGTGTAAAAAACTTTTTTATCTATAAAACTATCAATAAAAGCAATATATTGATGATCAGCTGTACGACATTTTTTGTCAACATGAATTTCATATTTAATAAAACCTTGCCTTTCTGCATGAACTATGTATAAAAATTCAGAATCTAACAATTTTGATATAGGTTTATCAGTAATATATCTACAATGATACAATGGATGACCTGCTTGAATTTCACTACGTCCTCTTTTGGTACATCTAATTGTTATAAGAGCAGCTCTTTGATATTCAAGACGCATTGTATTACGAAAATCAGGATGTGAAGCTAATTCACGGGCTAGTAACAAAACCCCACCATCAATAACATGTTTATCAGTAGGAAAATTTTCACAAGTATATTTCAATGCTTCGGTTGAAGGGTCAGTTTCTGTATGTCTTGCTTCTGTTGGATTAGATAAATTAGTAGAACAATTAACAGCAATCTCATCGGAAGTTAAACCAAATTTTTCAGCAAATTTATTGAGATGACATGATAAAGCTAGATGATATAAATCACTTCTTGAAGATAGTTTATACTGTCCAGAAACTTTTAATTTTTCACTCATATGTTCAGAAAGAGAATTTTCTTTTTGTTCCCAAGAATACATTTTGTTAAAATATGGTCCATAATAAAGTGAAAATCTGGCTTGAACGTCTGTTAATGTTTCGTCTGCAGAAGCACGATTTAAATAATCATAGTCTTCATTCGAGATCCTTCTTAAGTTAGTACGTCCATTTTCAATTTCATGAGTTATAAATTTTTCCATTCTTGACATAATGTCCCTGAGATTGTTTTTTCTATCTATGAAATTCCAATAAGTTTCATCGGCAAAATAAATTTCCCACAGATCATTCTGACTAAATTTTGCTTCATGAGTTGTTTCATTAAAACTTTCATGACGGTAAGTATAAATATATGGTATTTCAAATTTTTGGTTATGTATAAAACTAAGAACTGTTGCTACGCCTTTTAAGATATAATCACGTTCACTTTCTCTAATAATGCCGTCGTTCTCAGTATCTCTAAAGTTATTCAAAACTGTTGGTGAGATATCTGTAACAAATCTCTTGTTAAATGTATTCTCATAAATCCACAATGCTTCGGCTTTAAGTTCTTCATCCGTACACTCCTCAATAGCTCGCTTTCTCCTTATAAATCTTTCTGGAGCATCAATAGATGCAATTCTTTGAGCTTCATCAGTCATGTTATTCATTATAAGTTCAGTTGGATCTAATTGAATGCCCTTTTTCATGGATGATTTTAATCTTCTTATAGTACGAGTACCTTTCTCATTTTCATATTCTTCTTCTGCATATAATGAAGAATAATTTATACTATTAATACCAAAAACTTCATTAGCTTCTTCCATAGCATGAGAACTAAATTCAAATCCACGATTACGGGCTTTTTTATGTTTATGCCTTGCATGACGTCTATCCTCATCCTCATTATCATCAACAATAAAATTGTCAACAGACTCAGCTTCAGAATCTGAACGTAGAGAATCTCTGTCATCGTCATAACTTCTAATAGAATCAGCATCATCATCCCTCCTTCGATTTGAATAGTGATCACGTCTTTGATTTTCTTCATTATCATCGTCATCTTCCATTACACGAATACGACCACCAGTTCTTAGACCTAGATTATCATTTACTAGATCAATGTCATCTTCAGACAATTCCTCATCTAACTCTGAATCAGATTCATCGGACTTCTAGATAAAAGAAAATTTAAAATATAATAATATTCAACAAACCTCTTGTTGCTCTTCATCAGATAACTCGGTGACCACAAAACCTTCCATTTCCTGCTGAATTGCTTTATCATCATCCTCTTCTTCTTCCTCATCGTCACTAATACGAGCACGCTTTTTTCTTTTCTCTTTCATTTTTTTAGCTTTTTTTCTCCTTGGTTCAGACGAATCAGTATCTGAAGAGGTACGAGAAATATCTGATTCCTCAGCTTGAAAATCCAGAAACTCCGACATTTCTCAACATAAAATAATGGAAGTCAATGCCTAAAAAAAATGAAAAATATTATAAAAATAGGCACAAAAAAAGACTTTTAAATAATATAACAGAAATTTATATTAATAATCAATAGGACATTAAACAATATTTCGAAAATAGCTATAAAAGGGGAAAGTACAAAAAAAAACACCATTTGACATACAAAGGGTACACTATACCAATGGAGGTTAAAGTCAACACTATTTCGCACTAAGACAATATGATTAGATTTTTGCTTTTATATATTTCTTAGAAAAATTATCACTTAAGTTAACTAAGAACGGATACAAAAATGGGAGAAAATATTTGTGTCAATAACCTCATGTTAAAAACAATTCATCCACAAAAGTATTATACTGATTTTTTGGTTAAAGGTCTCCTACCAAATGGCCGTGAAGCATGCAGTTTTGAATCAAGTCAAATTGAGATTGGTAAAAATAATGATGATGAATATCATGGTATTGCTACTGTTAGTAATAGTTCATCTTATGTTGTTGCAAGTCATGATATTTTAGTTAGAAGAAATGTTCAATTCCCTCCATGTTTTAGTCTTGATATTTCAAGATCTTCCGAAAAAAAACAGGTTTGTTTTTATAATAATTTTAATAGTTTTTTTTGTTTTTAAGAGAGAACAAGAATATACATTAGCTGAGATTGTTCTAACAAAGCTTACTGAAAAAGAGTTATTATTTTCATTTGATCAATTTTTGAATTCTGATAAAGTTCTTCAATTTATTATAAACACAAAAATCAAATATAGTGGACATCCTGTTCAAATGCTTCAATCATGTTTAGAAGCATTCTTAGCATCTTTATGTACGATAGAATTTCCTTGCTTATTATTGGATCAACTTGCTAGGGATGATGTAACAATAACAAATACTGATTTAAAATTTGAATTTGATGAACCAAAAAGGTTTGTATTAAAAGATTATCCTGTAGCAACTACTTTGGGTTTTTTTGGTAGAGAAGAAGAATCACCTTTAATTGTATATGATCCACCATCTGAAATTAAAGAATTTTGTTCAAGTACAGTTTCAGCTGTTGTTGGAAAAAATAAAAAAATTTTATATCTTAGTGGTGGTGGTTCAGAAGTTATCAAAATTGACGATCTAAAAAAGTTTATTGAAGATTCTTCAAAATTCCAAGAAAAATTTGAATCCCAATTAAATAATGAATTAAAAAATATTTAATTTTGTTATTGTTATGTTAATGCTAATATTTGGTTATTGTTAAATTTTATTATTAACATATTTTAAAATTTTAATTATAATGTAAATTACTGCCTTAAAATAAACTACATTTACCTGTTATAACAACCAATATTTTCATTTATACCATTATTTTGGTTTTTCTGAATATTCATTCTTGTCATAAATGTTACAGTACATATTATCAATCATAACAGCAATTGCTTTTACAACAATAAATTGTGGTGGAGGTAAAGCAAATAGTGGAAAAACAGTTAAGAAAGCAGTTCCACCACCTCCTGTTCCTAAGACAGTAGAAAGAAATGAAAATTCTTCTGGTGCCGGTAGCGTTGGAGAATAAAAGGAGTATTTAATTACCTATATATTGAAAAATGTAGCTGTCTTCTTAATTATGAACATCTTAATAATATTTTTGATTGATGGTAGATTTGTGAAATGTTATTAATAATCATATTTCTTAATAGTAATAAATGAGAGAAATTTTTTTACTTATATGGAAACTCTAATGTTCTTACTATAATAGTTTTTTTTTTTTAAATTTTAAAAATATGTATTTCTTTATTTTATTCCTATGCTTAAATTAATTAAATGCATTTAATTAATTGCTGGTACAAAAATTAATTCATGTATAATAAATTTAAATTTGCTATGTACATATTCCTATGAAATGTGATTGTTGTTGATTGATAGACTATTCCTCCTTATAATTTGAACGTTTGTATTTAAAGTTTTTGCTTATGGTTAAAATATAAGAAAAAAAAAAGATGACTCTTGAATTCTAATAGTGTTACTAAATTTAATAATTCACTTATATATGTCCAAGGTATATACTTCGGTATCATTTAATCGTTTTTGGTAGTTGTTCTTTTCCAACTGCTCTTTTCTCTCTCAGTCTCTTTGTCATTATCATCAATTTATTGGTTACAAGATGTCTGAAAATGAGAGGAAATGTTCTATAGCAACTTCAGTATCCTGCGATTACTCAAAATTTTTTACTAATGCTTCCCAAAATAATGATTATAGTAATGGTGAGTTTAATATATGTATACATATATTTTTCTAAATCATTTTTTTATATAATTTAATCAGTATAGAATGCCATCAAATAAAATATTATAACAATTATTGTACTTATAAATTTATCAAATATTGTCATGAAAATCTACCTGGAACAATGCGTTTTTGTTTTGATATCCCATATACAGATCACAAACAACTTATATCATCATCAGGTGCAAGGTACTTGCAAAGAATTAAAGATAATCAAACAAAAATTTTTTTTCCTGATAATGAAAAATGTCATGTTATGAATGTACCAAAGAGTAATCAGGTTTGGATTGTTGGTAATCCTACGAATGTCCAAAGAGTTTATAGAAATTTAAGAGTATGTTTATTTATAAATTATTAAAGAAATATGTTTATTATTTAATAATAAATTATTTTAGGATTGTAGTCAATACTTAATATCATTTAAAAAATCTCAATTAAAAGATAAAGATAAAATTGACCAAATGATAGAACATATAACAGATAAAAAGTTAAAAGTTACAGTTCGAGAAAGAATAGATGATACATTTCATATAACATCAGATAGAAAGCATTATGAAGATTTAATGGATTGTTGTATAAGATATTTAAGTGGTGAAACGAAAGATGTTGAATATGTTTTGGCAGTGTCGATTCAGTGTATCATAAGTCATCAGAATAAGGAAACCTCTGAAGCTGTCATGAAATGGATTTCTAAAACAACACACACAAAAATATTTTCACCACCATCCAGTTTTCATATGTCATCTCCATCGTCATTCTTTATAGTAGGAAAAGACATAAATGATATTCTACGAGCTGAAACTTTTCTTGTTGGATGTGGAACAATTATCATGTCGTTTGATGTTCCTGGTAATACATTTATTAGTCAAAAACATTTTGAAAAATGGAGGAGTGGTCATCTTCTTGATATATGGGTAGAGACATTTAGTTCACCTGGTGGAAAATCAATTAAAAGTGTTGTTTTTATAAGAACAGTTGAATTTAATATCAATGAAGCATACAAAGCAGCATTTTACATAATTAATCAAAGAGTTTCACTTATTGAAAATATTTATATTCCAATAGCAAGGTCTTTATTTGGTTTAGTTAAACAAGAGATTTTTAATGAAAGGAATAAGACTTTCTTAACATTGGGACATGGAAAAGAAAAAACTCTTGGTGATGGGAGTGATAAAAATGTTGATGAAGAATATCATAAAAATTTAGAAAATATGCAGGTTAGTCCTTTTGCTGTCTCTAGTCCACCAAGTTCACCTGGATTCGGTAGTAGTACTTCAAATACCACACCTAAATCAAAAAGTTGCAGGAAAAAAAAGTCACCAAAAAAAAGTTCTTCTAGTGAAAGTAATGAGATGGAAGAGAACTTTTTAAAAATGAAGAAAGTAGCTGTTGAAAGTGATGTAAAGACTTCTGAAAAAAGTGTAAATCAACAGCAAGAAGAATTTAATATTGTAGGAAATAGCAATGACCAAGTTAAAGAAAATAATGATAAAATGATGAAATCAAAGTCAAATGAGGAAGTTTATGTGGAACAAAAAACTTCAAGACCATGCCTTATACAAGATGATATTCTTCCTCCAGTTAACCAAATTCAAGATAAATGTAATGGTGTTTGTTGTGAAAAACAAATTCCAAAACATATCACAAATGATGAAATGAAAAGGATGATTGATGATGAGGTAAGATTGATGAATGAATTTACAAAACCATTGTTAAATGATAGACGTTACATGGTACCAAGTACAGTCAATATGCCATATATTAATGGAAATTTTAATGATGGAAACTGTGAAAATATTGATAATATGGGATGCCTTCAAAAAATTCAATGTTTCCAAGGATCTCCATATGTGATGGATAAATATCCAAGAGTATTAAATAGTGGAAGTTTAGGACGAATAAAGACATGGGTAATGATGAGTCTTGATGAATTAAATGATTCAATATTAACATACATCCGACCATTTATCCTCTCCAATGAGATATATTGTTTCATTGGATATTGTATACCGGAAGAGATCTATAAACTTGAGTATCGATCTCATCCACCATCTCGAAGAATAATCAATCGTATTCATAGGACAAAATATCCACGTTACAATTATTTTCCACCAAAATGTTTTAGTTTGAGTGAGGTTATATTTTATGACTTTGAATCAAATTCAGAAGTAGATATGTTATTAAATTGTCCTGGTCAACCATATGGTCAAACAAAATTGATTCTACCAAATAATACATATCCATGGATTGCTCCAATGTCTGCAACAAAAAAAATTACACCTGTATGGATTAAGAATCAGATAACACAGAAATTTTGGTACTTTAAACATTCTAATCTTATTCCTATTACTGGTGGTGATGGTTTACAAATGTATATGCATGTTAATTTATCAAAAAATTTTACCACGACTCCTGATAATCAAGATTTTCGTTCAAAAAATATATTTAATGAATACTTGGAACAAACAAATTCTATGCTTCAAAGATATAGTTAAAAAAATTATTTACTTTATAATTTTTATTTATATATATAAAAAAATAAAAAAGAGTATATATCAACTATTGTATAATATTTGTTATTGTTTTTATTTGTATAGGTATATTTTTTTTTTTAAAAAAATTTAAGATTCTTCTTCTAAATTGTGGTGTCATGAATAACAATACACATGGATTGACTAATGGGACATATGTAATGCAGACACCAACAAATATTATATAACATTGAAATGGAACATTAAAAAGAACCATTAAAATAGGTAAGATATTTGGAAGAAATCCTAAAAAAATAGGAAGTAACGCCTGAACAACTAATGTTATTTGTATTTGTCTTTCTAATTTCAATGTTGATTCTGACATATTACTTCTATTTTTTTTCAAATGTATTGCTATTAACAGACTAAATATTACAGTAGCAATAGCAGTTAAAGCATAACAAATTATAGGAAAATAAGTATGAAATGGGCTTGTTTTATGACTTGCAGGACTTACTAATGTAACAAAATTTTCTCCATAAAATTTATCACGTGCCCAAATTCTTTTATCTAAAAGATTCGTATATTTTTTATATTCTTCATCAGTTAATGGAGCAAAATATAATATATATTGTGATGCTATAATACCAGCCACAGTAGCTATAGGTATAAACATTGCTATAATATGAAACATTTCAAGAGTTCTTTTTTTGACAAGAACCAAATATCTGTAGATAACTGTTAAAATTCCACAAAATATACTACATGAAAAGAAAAAATTTGTTATTATAAATGATATTGTATGTATAAAATAATTATTTATAAATTGAATTGGTCCTGTTAATGTCATAAAAGTTGTCGTTCCAACAAGTTCTATTTGCTATAAAATAAAAATTAATTTTAAAATCTATTTTCCTTACAAACATTCCTAAAATATGCATGATTCCAAGACCTATATCCATTACACAATGAATGATAACAGCTGTTTTGTAAGAAGTAACACTACTTTTTTTATCAGTAAATAGAAAATAAACAACTAGAAAATTAAAAAGTAACCCGAAAACTTCAAGAACATAAGTAGAATATTTATGAATTTCAAGAATTAAAATTTGACCTTCTATACTACACATATTTTGATTAACAGGATAATATATAAACTTTAAATGTTAATATTTATAGTAAAATACTACTTAAAGGAGATATTGTATAATTGAAATATAAATGCTTTAATAAAAAAAGATTTTAAAGAATTAAAAAGTAACATTTTCTGTGAGAATTTCAATATTTTAATTATGGTAATAGTGTGTGATAATAATGTTAAAAATAAAATATTTCAAATTTGATTAATAAATATTATTTTTTTTAATTAATTATACATAAACTTTAAATAAAATTTATTAATTTTCAAACAAAAAGAAAATATTTATAAAATAACATTATATTTTATGAGAAAAATAAATTGAAAGTTCAAAAATATTAAAGTTTTTAATTATTCATATTCTTAAAAATTTTAATTTTAATATTTGAGAAATATTTAATTAATTTTTTAATGAAATAAATATCAGTTGATATAATAAAATTACATCATTTCTGATATACCAAAACATTTGGTTAGATAAAAAAAACGGCTCATAACGCCTCCCCTCCATCAGAGGGCAAAATGTCCTCCTGGCGGTCATCAAGCGAACAACCTCATAGAAGAGGTTGAAGCGCGTCTTCACGCTCAGGAGGGGAGGCCGTATCTAATCCTCACCGCTTCGGTGTGATTGACTTTGCGTCAACACATAGAAAAGCATACTACAGAAAAGATCCTGTGAAGCATGATTTCAAATTTGTCTACCACAAACATCGTATCTCTTACTGACAACCTTCTCATTTTAGTTGGGTTACTTTATCAGTATTGAAAAAATAATTGGTAAAATATGTCTTATAATTATATATGTGATAAGATAATTTTAAATCACAACAGAAAGTTTCACATTTGAATGTCTGACTTTGTTAAGAATAATTTAAATAACAATAAACAAAAATTAATGTATAAGAAATTTTTTTCCAATGACCTTTTTTATTCTTTTTAAGATTTTTAAGTTTTCTCTAAAATTTTATATCCAAGAATATAACCAAGAATTGTATGAAAAATTTTTTTTTGATTTTTGAATTTTTTTTATAGAAATTTATGTTCATATATATATAAATATTGTAGCAAAAAGTGCAATATTTTAGAATGCTGAAAATTTGTTATTTAAAAAGGTTTTTATGAAAAATTTGATAAAGGAGTAAAGAAATATTTGGAAAAACATTTTCAATAATATTTATTTTGTAAAATATAAATAATATATTTTAAATATTACAATATATTTACATTCTTTAAATTACATTAAATATGTTTTAAAAATTACAAAAATTTAAAGTGTCTTGTATATTAAACAAAACTATATTTAAAAATAAGAATGTTACATATTATTCTAAAAGTATTATTAAGAGAAGATTATTTTAAAAGTTAAAAAATATAGATTTTCAAATAAATAGATTTATTTATTACAATAAAATTTTAAAAATATATATAAATAAGATTTAGAAATGTTTAAGAGAAATGTTTTGTATAAAATAAAAATTTTTTTCAACTAATTATTTGGTTTCTATATATAAAGTGTAAATGAAATGATCAGAATTATTATTTGAATTGGTGATAATTTACTTATAATTTTTTTTCAGTTAATTATATTTATATTTTATATATAGTATAATATATAATTATTAATTTTTGTTCTAATTATAAATAGAGAATAAATTAAAGTTTAGGTTAAAGAATATAATGTATTATTACCCATTTTTTAAGATCACTTTGATTTTATATAATAATTTATTGTGATAATTTTGTATTATATTTTTAATAATTATATTGGAAATAAAATAAAAATAATAAATAACTATTTTTGAAAAAATTTTAGATTAATTTCTCAAATTGTTAAAAAAAAATGTTGAAAATATTTTTCATTAATACTTTTACTATCAAATCATTTATCATTATTTTATTATTTTTACAAAAATTAATCTCTCCATTTTTTGTCAAAAAGAAGAAAAAGAAGTCACAGATATTAATAAAAATATTTTTTATGATTCCAATGCGGAAGATATGTATAATATTGATATACAAATACCATATTTATGTGATTACAATGACACAAAAATTAAATGGCATATCAAAATAAAAAATGTAATATATAATATAATTACTACCAATGAATGTAAAAGTAGTATTAAAGTTTTTTTTTGAAAGTGAAAAATATTTTATTTTTCAAGGTAAATTTGATGGATTCAAATTATTATTCCAATAAAGTAATTAAATATCAAAAAAAACCTGATTATTTATATGTTAAACAATTGTATAAAAAATTTGGTGGTAATTATTTTATTGATATTATCACATCAAAAGATAAAGATGACCATTTTTATAAAATTGAAAAATCTGATAAAAAAATATGTCTATTGTTTTTTTAAAGTTAGAAATATAAGCATTCTATTTATACTTGAAAAAGAACAAATTTTCTATAAAACAACAGAACTATCATAAAGAAATGATGAAAAGTTTTCAATAATTAACTGGATCTTAATTATTAGCCAAAAATTTCAATAAAAAAATTATTATGAATACAAAAATTATCAACTGGAGGATTTAAGTAGTATATATTTAAGAAAAAAATATTTTAACAGTACAAGAAAATTTTGGTAAGCCACATTTTTTATTACTTTTATATATAATTCAAAGTAACTTGAAATTATTTTTTTTATATCATCTTATAAAATTAAACTATAATAATATACTGTGATTTTAAGTAACTCATTTCATTTATCTTTTCTTTTATATATAAAATTACAATAAAATGTGTCATTAAATTGTATTCTTATGTCATACGGGTGAAGACTATTGATATGAACTATCTTTATTTAAAGTAACATTTTGTTTGTTCAATTTTCAAGAGGATTCAAAAAGATAAATTGTTCTTTCATTTTCTTTTTCAAAATCGTCATATTTTTTGGTACCATTTTTATTATTTGTTCTTTGTTTTCAAACATTTTATTTATTCGGATCTCTATAAGATATGTTGATTTTTTAATTACTTTTTGTGTATTAATTGTAACTAAGATTCTTCCTATTTTCTTTAATACTAATATTTAAAAATTACTCTTTTTTGTAATTATAATGATAATTTTTTGTTGCAATCTGTTTTTATTCTATAATAAAATCTAAAACTTATAATAAATATATTTAATTATCTGTAAAAAGTACGGTAAGTTTTTTTTTAATATAATATTATGTTGATTTATAGCAGATATTTTTTTCATAATATATTTGTTTTTGTAATGGACCTTGAATCTTTTATCAAAGACATTATTTTTTAATTTCAAGGACATCTTGGAATGTTTTTTTTATTTAAAATGAGATCAAGAAATAAGTAAACAAAAAAAAATAAAGGAACATTTTCAAGCATAATTATGGAAAATAATATGTGGTTTTTTTTTTATTTATTTATAATAATTATTCTTGTTTTAATCATTTCCTTATAAAATATTTATTTATATAAAATGTTAAGTATATTTTTACAATAAATTCCTGAGATTAGTAGTGAAAATATAAAAAAAAGCACAACACAAAGATAATGGAAACAATAACGTCTTCATTAATTTATGATGTCTATAGTGTTTTTTATTTCTAAAATTAAGTGAAATTTGTGATAATTTATTCATAATTTAATATGTCTCACATTAAAAATATCAATTGAATAAGTCAATTACAAATTTTTTATTTAATAATTTCTATTATTTAGAAATATTTACATAACTTAAAATTACAAAACTTTACTTAAATACTATTAATATTTGATAATAATAATATTTTTTAAAATAAATTAGCAATATATAAATTATATAAAAGTTTTTTTTAGTTTACTTTAACCTTTCCATTTTGATTGAATTTTCCTTCTTTCACCATCATTTCTAATTCTTTTCTAGAAACACCAATAACTGAAGCTGTGTCAAATTCTCTGTTATCTTCAGGTTCTTCACCAGTTTTACAAACTCTAATTACCATTCTTATAATAAAGTTAAACCAATATATATTCATAAAAAGTACAACAACTAACATTGTACCAAGAATTGGAAAAAATGGTGAATCTTGTGGTCCAAGGTAAACACCGGCATAAATTGTTGTATAAAGTAATTTTAATGGATAAAAATATAATCGAAAGATAAACCAAAATACTGAAAACATAACAAATGCTAGGTTACCCATAAAATGAAGAATTGGATAATAATCACCATTTTCTCTTTTTTTTAGATAAAAACATATTTTTGTTATTTCAAGAAGGAGATCAGTATTATCATGTAAAAATAAAACAAATGCTCCTTCTAATAAATGTCCAGAACCATATGATAATGTAATTAATGTTAATGCTACAAAATGATGAACAATCATAAGAAGTGAATCTTTTCTCCATATATCCATATATATTGTTGCATAAATAGAATGTAAATAATATGAACATTGAGTAAAATAAATAAAATATACATCCCAAAATATTTTTTGTCCCTCCATATTTTGCCAACCATCCCATAATGAAATAGGTTGATAAAAATAATTATATCTTCCACTCCATAAAGTTACATAACATGAAAAACCAAATGAAGTTAAATAATATAAAAATTTCCATATACTTTCAGGTAATTTATGTGAATTTAATGGACTTAAATTAAATGATTTAATTTTTGGTTTAACAATAATATCAGTTATCCAATATCTTAAAACTGTCCAAAAAATTGCAAGAATAAAAACAAGAATAATTTCAAACCATCTTATTTTAAGTGTAGAAAGATCTTCAAGAAATGTCCATGGAATTTTATAATTTGGTCTAACAGTATAAAAACGTTTTAGGAAATGTATAACAGAATTAGTTGTTAAATTAAAAAATGTAATAAAATCAACAGTAGGAACATTATAAATAAATGAATCAGTTATATTATATTCTGGTGGAATCATTATTATTATTTGATAATAATTTATTTCCTACAGAATAATAGAAAATGAAAAAATTTTTCTTTTCTAAAAATACAAAGAAATGAAACAAGAAAATTAATGCTTTAAAGTAAACTTATTTTGAATGGGATACTTCTATTAATACTTTTCAATTGATAGTTTGTTATAACTTAGTGTAAATAAGTTTACAAATGTTGAGAGTTTAGTCTTTAATTGAGTATATAATTATAAAATTTTTAAAGTTAATAAGGTAAGTTAAAAGTACAAGTATTTTTAAACATACATCATTCTTCTTAATCCAATTAATAAAAGAGCGTTTTTAAAAATATACATTCTTCATCTTATCATCACAGTAGTATTATTTTTAATAACAAATTAATATGATTCTTTTATATTTTCCCTATAGAAGTTCTTCATTTTTACATAATTAATAAATATTCTTTAATAACAAAATTGTAATTAATGAAGTAATTACTTATATCAAACAAAGTGAAAATAAAAAAAAAATAGTATAAATATTTTCAAACAAAACATTGGATTTATTCAAAAAGAATATAATCACTTAAAATACAATTAATTGAAAATTTTTTATATTCTTATTAATTAATAAAAAACAAATACACTTGAAAAAAATCTAATATATATTGAGTATAATTACTCAAAAGAGTCTAATTATTTATTTTTTACTAACAAGTTTCATTAATCCCTCAGTTGAATGAGATTTTGGTCTTTCAAGTGGAAGTCCCATACCACGAGCCCAGATAAGTTGTGAAAGGCATCCAAGAGCACGTGATACTCCAAAAAGAACAGTATAATAGTTCATTTCTTTTAATCCAAAGTGTTGAAGAAGTACTCCTGAATGAGCATCAACATTTGGCCATGGATTTTTGGCTTTTCCTTGTTCAAGAAGTACATTTGGAGTTACTTTGTAAAGAGTTGAAACAAGCTTGAATAATTCATCATTTGGAAGGTGCTTAAGAGCAAATTCACGTTGACAAGTGTAACGTGGATCAGTTTTTCTAAGAACAGCGTGTCCATATCCTGGAACAACTTGACCACTTTTAAGATGATCCCATACCCATTTACGGAGATCTTCCTCAGTATAACTAGTTCCGAGATCTTTTTTCATTTTACTAAGGAAGATAAGAACTTCTTGATTAGCTAATCCATGAAGTGGTCCAGCTAATCCAGCCATAGCAGCAGAAAATGAAAGATATGGATCAGAAAGAGCGGAACCAACAAGATGAGAAGTGTGAGCTGAAACATTTCCACCTTCGTGGTCAGAGTGAATGACAAGATAAAGACGAAGAAGTTCGGTAAAGAGTGGATCATCGTATCCAAGCATTGAGGCAAAGTTAGCTGACCAATCTTTTTTGCTATCAATAACTCCAACAGAAGTTCCATCACGATATAAATTACGATAAATCATAGCAGCGATAGTTGGTAATTTAGCTAAGAGATTCATAGAATCTTCGTAAGTATATTCCCAATATGTGCTTTTATGTACACCATTAGAATAAGCTTGAGCAAATTTAGATTCAGTATTAAGAGCAGAAGTTGCAGCAATCAATTGAGACATTGGATGGAGATTAGATGGGAAATTATCGAGCATACGAGCAACGTGTTCTGGAAGCTCTGCACGAGCAGCCCATTCTTTAGAAATAACTGCAACTTGTTTTTCAGTTGGAATATCTCCAGTACAAAGAAGCCACCAAATAGCTTCTGGAAGTGGTTCTTCACCACCTGGAGCTTTTGGAAGTAACTTTTGACATTCTGGAATAGAATACCCACGGAAACGAATACCTTCTTCCGGATCAAGAACAGATGTCTCAGTTACCATTCCCTTCATTGAACGCATACCACCATAAATCATATCAATAGTAACTTGTTGAATAGCATCAGATCCATGTTTTGCACGAAAATCTTTAACTTTTTTGTTATGTTCAGGAATTTTTTTTGCAAGAACTTCCTTAAGATTAGTTGATTCAGAGCACATTGAAGCTTGGGCATTAATTATTGGAGCAGCATTCTAAAAATAACAAAAAATATTTGATTAAGAATATAAAAATGATTGTTAAACTTACCTTAGAAACTAATAAAGTACGGCGAGCAAATGATGAAAGGGCAGACATGTTTAAGCTGTAATTAATCCGGTAACGAATAAAAAAATCCGAACTGAAAAATTTCAATATTTATAAGTGAAAATAATTTGTTAAAAAAATATAATGAAGCATATAATTAATTATAAGGAAACTAATAAAAATCTACTGTTGGGAATGTAAATGTTTCTCCAAATAAAATGTAAACTATTACAATATAGAAATTATTATTTGTTGTATCTCTAAATATAATTCTAAAAAGTATGTAAATCTTACTATTATTTAAATTTAATTTTGATCGTATCAAAAATGCAAATTAATTTATTAGTAGTTAAATTTAAGATAAATAATAACTCATAAACAATTTATTACTGTCTTTTAATATTATAAATTTCAAGCATGAACTTATAAAGCATTAAAAACATTCAAGCTTAGAAAAAAAAGGTAAAATTTTCCTCTCCATTTGTCAACGCTATTAAATGAGGTCGCAGAATATCTTTTCAAGAGCTATATGTACATACTACAAACTAATACTACTGAATTTTTTTGACTGTAAATGGTTCGTGATTTTGTAAATAGATTCATTAAAAACAAATATCAAAATAACAAACTTTATTTTAACATATTATAAAAATAAAAATATTATTTAAGAGAGTTGTTAAAAAATTGATATTTACAAAAAAAAAGTTAAATAAAAAGGCTTATATATACGAATCAAGGACACATAGTGAAAGTTTATATAATTGAACAGAAGAACATTGTAAACTACCTTATGCAAAATAGTTAAATGTGTTTTCGAATACTTTTATATAACTCATAAATTTGTATCATAGTTATTTTTAAATATTTCTAATGTCAATTATTTAAAAAAATGTTATTTTTATCTTATACATAAAGTTAAATTTCTGTTTCTTAATAATTAAAATGTTTTCTTAAGTATTTATAAAAAGGATATATCAACAATAAGATAATACTAGTGATAATTTGTTTTATATTTGAAAAAATATTTTTGAAGAAATTTCATTGAAATGTATAGATAACAAAAAAATATTATATAATAACTAAAAATTAGTATCTTTTTATTTGAATATATTTATTATTATGGATAAAATAAATTAAATTTTTTATGATTATATATATATATATGATCAATAGATAAAGTTGTTGTAGATTGGTGTACCTCAGGCAAATATATTTATTATTAAAATTATCAAAATATTATAGATTAAAAGTAAGTTTAAATATGTAAATATAATTAATGATATTTAACAAACATATGATAAAATATATAAAAAAAACTGTTATTGAATATTGTAACATTTTATAAGAGACAATTACACGTATTCATAAATGTAACTGGTTATATTAGTTCAAAGGTTTATCATTCATAATTAATTTTTGATTTATCATTGTTTAATCAAAAATAGAATGTCATGAAAATATTTCATCTTTATATGATTTGCGTATCACAGAATAATGAATGCAAAATTAGGTTAAAATTTGACGCTTTAAATTATTTACATAGAAATAAAATAATATAATTAAGTATAGTATAATAAATATTTTTTTTAATTTAAAAAACAGGGTTACACTTTTTAAATAATTTATTTGAAATTTAATACAATAAACATTAAATTTATGTGGAGAAATAAATTATTATAAGAATTATATTATATAATAAAAAAAAAAAGATACATATTCATAAGAAGTATTCTAAATAATAGGTAAAAGTTCAATAAACAAAAATTAAAAAAATTAGACAATTGACTATAACAATAGCATAATATTAAAACATAGAATAAGAAAATATTAAAAATTTAAACCAAGTAAGTTGTAATTTTAATTTTCAGTCTGGGTAGATGGATTCACAAAATTACGTAAAATCAACATAATATTTTTTTAATTGATAGATGGGTGTATATATATATATATTCACTACTATGAAGTTTTAAATATTTACTTTTAACTTAAAAATTAAAATGATATAGAGAGTATAGGAGTGAAAGATTATATGTTTAGTTTAAGAAAGAAAATTTATAATATCATAAAGAAATATGTATGAGAAGCAAAAATTAAGATATGTTTTATCAATGATCTTTAAAATATATAAGTTTTAAAAAGAGCATAATTTTAAAAGTTTTAACACACTATTATATAAATTTATATGAATATTGAATATCTATAACACTATCAATGAAGGTTTTATAAATTTAATATATATATATATGCTTGTCTGATAACATATATTGATAATACAATTAATGTTTCTTTCTTTTGTAAATATTATCAATTCTGTATAAAAAAAAATAGTTCCTGAATCATTAATTTTATTTTAATACGGAAATATTAAGATCACAATGACTAAAGAACATTCATTTCATTTAAAGTGACGAAATATATATTTCATTAGTGACTATTTTCTATACTATTTGTATATATTATTTAACATACAGTAAAAATTTTCTTATCATCACCTATATTTTACCTAAAATATTTTAAAACTAAAATAAAATAAATATAAATTAACAAATGACTAATTATTATATATTATAATTTATAAATTGATTATTAGAAAAAATGATTTGTTTTTTTATGTGTAAAGAAATTTTTATTTCAATTATTATAGCAATTCAAGAAATATTTATTAATAAAAACAAATTTCCTCTATTTTTAAGTAGAGTGGGTGATGTTAAAAATATGAAAAAGAAATAAAAACACTTTAGAAATAATTAAGATAAAAACAATTTGTCTTTATAATCTATAACATGATGATATATATATATAGTTTGTAAAATAAAATGTTTACATTAAAAAAAAATAATAGGAAATAAACATAGTAATGAGGATATTTAATTATCTAATCTTTTTTTGATATAATTTTTAGATGGCCAATTATTTGATGGACCAATTATTGTAAAAGCATAAGGTTTACCAAAAAAGTATTTTCGTGCAACTTTTCGAATTGTCTCAACTGTCACAGCATTTATGCGAGCCTCTATCTCTGGTAATGGAATTCTTCTTCCATAACAAAGTATTTGGCGACCTATATCTTCACAGATTGGTGTTGTTCCATCTAAAGTCATTGCTGTATTAGCAAGAAGTGCTATTTTAGTGTTTTCTAAAGCGTTTTCATCATCAAAAACAGTTAAACTCCTCCATTCATCAATTATAGCATCACATAACATCTTACCATCTTCTTTTCCCATTTCAAAATAAACACCAGTCAATCCAGTATCAACATAATTAGTACTAAATGCCATAAAATTTTCTACAGTATTTCTTGGCGTTAATCTTGAAGCTAATCTTGATGGTGCATTAATACCTGATGCTTGTGTACAATTAAAAGTACCTATTAACATATGAATTATCATTAAAGCTAAGTTATCAGGATTTGTCCAACTAACACCTTCAACACAAAAAGCACCATGAACAATTGGCATACGTTCATCTTTAATTACCAAATGACATTCCTTAAATATACCCGGTTCATATACAACTTTTTTAGGATTAAAACGATTAACTTGGGCAAAATATTTTTCTGCCCATTCTACTAGTTGATCATGATTCACACCACCTGCAGCAGCAAGAACCATTCTTGGTCCTTGATAATAATCATGAACATATCTAATTAAATCATTTTTAGAAATTGATTTTATATTTTCTCTTGGTCCTAAAATTGTCCTAGCTAATGGTGTATTTTTATATGCTTGTTCATGTAAACGATCAAATAAAACTTCTTTAACAGTATTTTCAATTTCAAAATATTCACGCATTATTACATCTCTTTCTATTTCAATTTCATTTTGTCTATATGTACTATTAAGAAGAATATCAGAGAGTATTTCAATAGCTAAATATTTAATTTTGTACATAATAATTTTTAATAATTATTTAACTAACCTTGTTCAATGTGTGTTGATGGACATTTGGCATAGTAAACAGTTTGTTCTCTAGAAGTGTAAGCATTTAAAAGAATACCATTATTTTCAACCTCTAATTCAAGTTCTGTTTGATTTCTTTTGTTGGTACCTTTAAAAGCCATATGTTCAGAGAAATGTGCTACACCATTATTTTTATCATTTTCAAAACGACTACCAGCATTTACCCAAACACCTACTGTTGCTGTTGGTAATTTTGAATCTTCTGAAGCAATACGAAAACCTGAGGTAAGTTTTGTAATTTTAGTGTCTGGTATTATCCAATCATTTGAATGGTTAACTGCAGCTTTCGAGCGATAATTTCTTAAACTTATATTGTTAATATTTAAAACAACTTTAGATAATGAATTTCCTAATCGTAAAACTTTCATCATTTAATAATTATAATAATAATAATAAGTATTATTAATTACTGTGAAAATTTATTTTAAAATTATCTAAAGTTACTTTATCCCAACTTCAGAAAATATATTCGTTGTAAAAAAATTTTACTTTTATTATAGTAATATTAAAACTTACAATATTTTTTTTATATAATTAATATTTTTTGTAAATACCAAAAATTTTTAAATTATTTTTTATTAAAATATTTTGCCATATTAATTAGTCAAATTTTATTTAAAAAAAATTGATCTATTCTACTTAATTTTTTATTAATATATATTTAATTAGTTTTTTTTTGACACTTCTTTTAAGAAACAAAAATATTATAACTAATTTTTTTTATCTAACTTTAATTTAAATTATTTTTTTCCATATTTTCTTTGAATTATTTAATTTCAATAATAAAAATAAAGATATAATCATTTTCTCTTGAGATTATCTTAGACAATTTAAGTACATTGATAAAAAAATTGTTTTTAACAGAATTTTATAAAAATCACAAGAATTCGTAATACTATTTTTGCCTTTGTAGTTTATTTTGAAATTTTTTTACTTAGAATAATGGTTTTCAAGATGTATGTAAAATATATTAAGATGTAAAAAAAAATTTTTTTTTTTAAATTTTAATTATATTTTTAGAGTATATTATTTAGTGAGAGAAACAGGCATGATACTTTTTTGAAGAATTTAATACTTCAAACAGTTTAATGGAATTAAAAATACATTAAAATCCATAAAATTATTGGTACTACTACAATTTTTATTTTTTAATCTACTTTATTGTTTAGATGACTTAAAAAAAATAATATAACTGAAAATTTAAATAAAAAAAAAGAAAAATAAGTAAAGTGATAAAACTTTATTTAATACTATTTTTAAAAACTAAAAAACAATACCATAACATGAAAAATGAAGTGACAAAGTATACATTAGAAAAATCAAATTTTTTTTTGTAAAAATTTCTAAGATAAAAACTTTTGTCTATTAATCAAATTTTTAATATAACTATTATAATATATTAATTAATTTAGTACAAAAAAAAACTTAATTTAAATAAAAAGTGATATATATTTTACCAATAATATATTTATAATTCATTCCTAAAACATTTATCAGGAAATAAATTATTTTATTTATTTTAAAAATTACTATTTTTAGTCATTTATTAATTTATCCTAAATCATGGATATCCTTCCGGATCAATTTAAAGATTTTGCCACAAAATCATATTGGGAAAAATTTTTTAAAAGAAAACAGGCACCTTTTGAGTGGTACGGTGATTATGAGATAATTTCTAATATACTTGATCATTATCTTAAACCTAGTGATAAAATTCTTCAAGTTGGTTGTGGAAGTTCTATTATTGCTGAAAATGTATGTTGTTTTTTTTTTCTTTTTTTAAATATATTTATTTTATAGTTATATGATAATGGATATAGAAATATTGAAAATATTGATACTGATGGAGGAGTAATTACTACACAAGCCAGGAGAAATGTTTTAACAAGACCAGAACTTATTTTTAGAGAAGAATCAGCTACAAATATTAAAAAAGAGGATGAATATTATAATATTGTTTTTGATAAGGGTACTCTTGATGCAATGTATCCACCTGAATATGATGATAGTCATACAAAAGATGTTGAAGATATGTTTAATGAAATAACAAGAGTTCTTGTACCAACAGGAAAATATATTATTGTTTCACTTCTTCAAGATCATATATTAAAAAAAATTGTTGAATTTTTTAAACGTGTTAATCAATATTCTATTCGTTTTCATTGTGCAGATGGAGGAGAGGTATCTGATTTTCCATTACCAGTATTTGTTGTTGTTATTACTAAATTTAAAATGCCAATGCCAATAGAAATACCAATGGAATATATGCAAAATAGTACCATGAAAGCTGTCAAAAGAATGTCTAATATGGATGAAATATTAGATGTTATAAATAGTGAAAGAGAATTTAATATGTATGCTACTTATAAAACAAAAAATTTTAGAGAACAATCAAGTTTTAAAATTTTTGATTTAAAAAATAAAGATCAGGAACGGTATATTGTTTATGTTGTTGATGATCCTAATACTAAAGATATTGTAACAATGGCTGTATATGTTGTATCTGTTGAAGAAAGTAATGGATACCTTTATTCAACAACAAAAGGAAGAGAAATTATTAGAAAAAATTGTGGAGTTTCAAGATTATTAATGTTTTATAAATTACCTAATCAAGATTATGGTGATCTTTCAAGTGTTAATGATGAGGTTGCTGATTTAGTTAGGCGTCTTACTCCTACATCAATGAAAAATACTAAAATAAGTTTTGTTGAAGCACGTAATCCAGCTCAAAGTACAAAAATTGTTAAAAAAGGAACAAGCAGAATAAATGGTGAGTGGAAAGTTTGTGATGTTAAAATTTCAAATACTTATTCACGTCAATTAACATTTAATGGTTGTCCTAATCTTATTCAATCTGAAGTTTATCTTAATAAAGTTAAAGGAAAAATGGAACTAGATATGACAAGACTTAACAGTCAATACCATTATAGTTTTTTATTAGCTTTATCTTTAAATAACTTAAAAGTTTTTATACAAAGAAAAGAAATTGAGATGAGAATTTTAGTTCTTGGTATTGGTGGTGGATTATTTAGTACATTTTTATATGATTTTTTCCCAAAGTCAACTATTGTTGGTGTGGATCTTGATGAAGATGTTGTTAAAATTGCTAAAAATTATTTTAAATTTCCAACTTCAGAAAGAATGATTGTTCATATTGATGATGCTTATGAATTTGTCAAAAAAGAAGCATCTTTAGATAAAAAATATGATGCTATTTTTGTTGATATTGCTGGTTCTGGGTCAGATAATATTATTAATTGTCCACCACCACGTTTTTTCAGTTCAGAAGTTTTAAGTGATATTAAAAAATGTCTTACTGATACAGGTGTTTTAGCAATTAATGTCGTTACTAGAGATGAAGAAATGCATGAAGCAGTTCGCCATCAAATTCAACAAGTATTTTCTAAAATATATAATGCAACATGTGATATGGATATTAATCAAGTTATTATATGTCCTTTAAATTCTATTCATGTTACACAAACTAAATATCCAACAGTTTCAATTTTTAAAGGTGCTGATTTAAAACCTTTCCCAGACTGTGAAGCTGCTTTAGAATTTGAATTAAAAAAATTAAAAAGCCTTACTTAATTTTAATTTATTATTAATAATATTTACAATTATAAAAGCCTTTTAAATATAATTTATTATTATATAAAAATAATAATTCCAAGTTGCTTAGGGTTCATCTTTTAATATGTATAAATATCATGTATAAAAAAGATGTCGTAAATTGTGCAAAAAGAAAATAATGCACTTGAAAAATATTTAACAAATTCTACAGAATAAAAAAACATTATATATTTCTCACATCATCATTATTATCATCGTGAAAACCATTAAAATCCTTTTTTTTTGTGAAATTTTTTAGTAAATAATATTTATATAGATTAAATTTTTATTTCTACTTTAATATTTTTATAAAAAAGGTTTTTGTACTTTTTAGAATTAATGTTTTAATAATAACTTAGCAAAATGCCTTCTCTATTATTTTTAAATGAAAATATTTATTTCTTTTTAAGAACATTTAATTAGTTCATTAGAGAATTTGTATATATTTATATTTTATAATTTATTATTATAATACCATATACTAAACGTTATCATAAAGACATGATATTATTTTAAATTATATTCTAAGTAATTATTTTTTAATTTATTTTTTTCTTGCTATTAAATTTTTAAATAAAACTTTATCAACAACAATAAATTATACATATTTTTTTTTATACAATGAATAAATACTTCCAATGATACTCAATTTTAGAAATAAATATTAGCCAACTATGAAAAAAATATTTTTAAAAATAATTACAGGTTTATTTACCATAAAATTATTAGAAAAGTTCTTTTTTTTTTTAATATAAAAAAAAATGGTATCTAAAGATATATTCTATATATTCATATTATTTTAAATTGAAGTAACAATTAATTTTTTCACACAATTATTAACTAACTAATAATTAACATTTGTATATTTTTCAAAATTATTTTTCAAAAATAAATGAAAGTTAATTATTTTAAATATTTATATGTATATATATAAATTATAATAGTTTTATAAAATTTTTATTTAATTAAAAGAACCAAGAATATTTTCAGTTTATATCGAGACTAATTAATTAATAAGAATTTACGATTCATATTATTACAGAAGAAGAAAGATATAAATTTTTCATATCATAAAACTATAGTTAAATAAATAATATATAAATACATTTGAATATATATCTTTATTTACTAAACTTTCTACTTTCTTTTTATTCAATCTTTATCAAAAAATAAGGAAATGGTGTGTATCCACAAGAAAGATTAAGAACTTTATATTTATATATATTTTTTTTTATTTAAAATTGTAATATATATGTACATATATTATTTTTATATTAAAAAAAAATAACAAAACAATTGTTTAATTATATAAAATACTATTTTCTTATCATTTTATTAATACGATTGATAAATAAAGAAAGGTATTTTAAGTTAATTATTTAATTCTGTATACTTTTTTTCTTATATTATACAGTATTAAAATATTACATTAAAAAAAAAAGTTATACATAATTGTTGATTATTGTATTATTAAAAATATTAAATTATATTTATATAATAAATAAAGATGATTACAAATAAGTTATTATGTATAAATAATTTAATAAATATACTACTGATTTTTGTTGGTATATCTTATTTAATAGCATAAATGTATCAATTTAAATATTTTTTTTTATTAACATTATAATTTTATATTTTTTGCTTTTTTGCATTTTTATTGTGTTTGTTAAGATATGTACAATAATACTGGTTTAACAAAAAAAAAAAAAAAATTCTTTTAAACTTTATTTATAAAATAAAAATGTCTTCTTTATGATAAAGTAACATAATAAATAAAAAAAAAATTTTTTTTTTTTAATATTAGGAATTCTATCAATCAAAAAAAGATATTTTCTAGAAATATTAATGATGTATGTTTTTTATTTTTAAATAATTTTATTCTACTTTTAAATTTTATTTTTTATAAGATAATTTTATATAAATTATGATAATTATTATATATCAATACAATTAATTGATATTATTCACAAGTAGCTTTTGTTATGATTATAAATATCCTTTTTTTTAAATTTTTTACTTCAAACAAATTTATTTTTTTATTCATGATTTTTATGAGTCATTATTCATCTATCATTTTTTTTTATCATAGCTTTACTTTAAAATATTAAATATATATAAAAATTTGCTAATTGAAATTTAAGAAAGAATGAATAACATATCTTGAAGCATTATTAAGAAGTTTTTAGAAATTTAATATATGAGTATTAAAAAAAAATATTATTTTTACTATTTATAAATATCAAATACATACATTTTGTTGTTTCTTTATAATAAGAATTTAATTTTTGACAAGTAAAAGTTGTAATTATATTTATTTAATGACTTTAAACTTATGCATAAATGTCAATTAGAATTACTTCTAATATCTAACTTTTTTTTCTTTTATAAAATAATCTTTTTTTCAAATTTTTACCTACTAATTTCTGTCATTACAAAAAAAAATAGTAATAAATAATTACTTTTTTTCTTTATATTCATATCATCATAAAGTACTTTAACTTTTATATTATTTCAATATTATTAAATTGCAACTATGTTAGAAATTATACTACGTCAAAATGAATTTTGATATACTTTATCTTGTGAAATATCAAGCATTATCATTTCAACAAATGAGAATAAAACATTAAAAATGTTGAGATATTTATAAAAAAAAAATAGTTTTTAATTCTTTTATTATAGAATTTATTATCACTTAAATTTTAAATAGTTATAACTATACTATTGTTAATTATAACAATACTATGAAATCTAAATTTTTTATTTACCATTAATTTTTTTTAGATATAAATTTTTAATATATTTATAGATTTTAAATTTTTTTTTTAATGTAGTCAAAAAATAAATAATATTTTTATTTTTTAAACAAATATTTTAAATATTTTTTTTAACTTTTTGGAGTTATAATTTGTTACACTACTCATATTACATATTATATGCAAAAAAAATCTGTTTTATTTTGAATTCACCATTTACACAATTAGGCTTTACCTTTTTTCATGTACTTTTGTTATATGTGTATTCTCAAACATCACACTATTCGTGATTTAACTCATTTTATACTTCTTAAAAATATTGAAATTTGTATAATATCATTTAATATCTACTTTAATATTAATATTTTTTTAAAAGATTTTTATAAAATATTTTCTTACCGATACTTTATATGTATCTAATATTATATATATTTATACTTTAGAAAGATAAATTATTATAAAAAAAAATATATTAATTTTTTTTTTTAATTTTATCAAAATATAAAAGTTTATCAATTGTATTTTTTTTTAGAATAATTAAACTAATAATAAAAATTATTAAAACATTTATTTTATTTTGATAAACTATGGATATTAAAGATGATTATTATTCTGATACTGCTAAAAATAAGCCTAATCAATGTGATATGTGTGTTTTGGAGGACCAAAGACTTTTCTACATTGAGTAAGTTTAAACTTTGCTATTTATTATTATTTTATATTTATATTTTCTTTGCTTTTATTACTCCATAACATGGATTACTTGTTCACAATGCCCCTAAGCATATTAATTTTCAACGCCCATATTTAATGTATATTATATATTATATTATATTATATATATATATGTATTAATTTAATATAATAATGATAAATTTTTAATATATAAAGGAGTGTATATTCATCTTTTTTCTTAAACAAAATATTACCAAAAAAAAATATATGAAAGAAATTAATAAAAGTTAAATTTCTTCAAATATCTTTTTCTTCCAATATCTATGGTTATAAAGATTGGCAAAAATTATTATAATTAAACATTTCCTATATTTATATTTTAAAAATAACATTGTTCCTCCTTGATAATCCTAATTTTGTTTTCACCAAGAAATGAAAAATTTTCAATTAGCTTTAATAATTATAAAAAAAAATATTTCCCATCTTTAATTTCTTTTAACATTTTTGCAAACTTTTTTCCATGTTTTTATTTTAAATTTTATGAACTAAAATTTATATTTAATAGTTATTTAAGTTTAATTCTTTATTTTCTCTCCCTCTATTTAGTAACTTATTTCAATAGTATAAAAATAGCCCCTTTCTTTAAATATTATAATCTCACCGTTATAATATATTTTCTCATGATTTTTATATAAATTTCCTCCGCATTATTAATATGTAATATAAGTTTCTTTAAAGTTATTTTTGTATTATATCTAATTTTTCTCATTATTAAATTTTTACCTCAAATTTATTTTGTTTGTTGTTCAATAAATTAAGTATAAAATATATATGTAAATAGAGAAAAAAAAATTATTTTACAAATAATAAAATTTTACTTATTATAATATTTTATTTTAACAATAAATATTAATACTAAAAAAAAAAATATTAATAAAAAATTATTATTTTTAAATGTAGTATAACATTTAGATAGTAATACTTTTTTGAAGGTTACTTCTTTTAAAATGCATACCTTTTTTTTTATAAATTTTTCTAAAATAAAAATAGATATTATATTTATTATATATAAAATAAAATTTATATCTAGTTACATATGTTTAAAAAATAAAAAATTATACTACTTATATAAAAGATACATTTTTTAATTTTCATAAACAAACGGTTTATTCTCTCTTTTTTTTAATAGTTTTTTTGTAATAAAATTTTTTATAGTTTATGAATGTTATAATTTTCAAATAATTTTAGTCATATCAGTAGGCGATCTTATTGGCAACCACCAAAAATATCCTGGAACTGTAGATTGGGTTTCCCATATGGTTGGGAAGAAGCAATGGATGTATTTGGATTTCCATACTATATAAAGTAAGTATTTTTAATATTAAAAAAAGACAATAGAATATAATTATTCATTCTTTCCTTGTATATATGCACATATACTTATATATTTATACTCATCTATTACATTTATCTTTGTGATATAAAAAAAAAGCAAATTTGAAGATTAAACTTATCTAAAAATTTGACAAAAAAAAATGTTTCAATAAATTTTCTTTAAAAAAAACCATAAATTTTTTTAATTTATTAAACTTATTCTATAGATCATGTCATTAAATAAAAAGTAATTACCATTTTTAAAAATATATTATGTTTAATATATATATATATATATATTAGTGAGAATAGATTAATAATAAATGGTAAAACAATTTTAATTATATTTCTTTTTAATTAAAATAAACAGAAATTTATACTTTTACTGTATAAAATATTATAATTTATTCTCGCATAAATAAATTTTTAAATATAATATATTTTTTTTTGTTGTATTAGATTATTTGCTAAAAGAAAAATTTTATAAACAATAAACATTATTCTAGTTCGTTATTAAAATGTTCTTTTGTGAAAAAAAGTGGTGTTTTTTTTAAAGTATTGTCTTACTATTTTTTATTATCATTCTTAAAACTTCTTTTTTTTAATTATTTCAAAATTTTATAATTTTAACTTATTAATTTTTTATTTAAAGTCATATATCTAAAAGTGTTACATATAACGATCCTAGACAAGGAGCATCCTCAGATTCCTCTGGATATTTTGAAGTGCCAAATAGTCAATTATCTTGTAAAGAGATATCTTCTGGTGACCATTCTGTATCTGGTTCATATATCTTAAGTTCAGATATTGATATGTCAGAATCATCTATTGAACCAATAATAGGAAAAATGAATAAAGGAAAACATTCTTTAAAAAAACAACATAATGAGGATAATAAATATTTTGATGGAGATTCAGCAACTGAAGAGAAAAGGCAGGTAAAATTAATTAAAGATCCTGGTATTGGTTTTGGTTTTGTTGCTGCATCACAGATGCCTGTTATAGTACAATATGTTACTCCAAGTAAGTTAAATATATATATTTTAAAATATATAAAATATAATATTAATAAATACCTACTTAATATTTCATTTAAAAAATATTTTTTTTTTAAAACTATAGATGGACCCAGTGATGGTAAACTATATATTAATGATCAAATATGTATGGTTAATGATATTCCTGTTTATAATATGGATAAAGAAGAAGTTGTTAGTATGATAAGAGAACAGAATCATGAAATATTACTTACCGTTCAACAGTTACCAAAGAAGGTAATTTAAATAAAAAAAAATTATATATATTAATTTATTTTTAAGAAAAAAACAAACAAAAAAAATTTTCGTGTACGATTTACGGATAAAATACATGTTTCGAATATGAAATCTTCTGATTTTTTTGATGAAATACCTAATGTTATGCGGGTGTATCTTGAAAATGGGCAGACAAAAAGTTTTAAATTTGATGAAACAACTACTGTTCAAGATATAGTTAATAATATATGTTCAAAATTACTTATTAAACAAGTTAAACGTTTTGTATTATCACTTGAAAATTCTTTAAGTTTACGAGCTTCTAAATTATGTTTATTAAGACCAGATATGAAAATTTGTGATGTAAGTTGTCATATTAAATATATTTTAAATATATTAACATTACTGTAATTTTTTTATAGCTTTCAAATTCGGCTTATGTAACATATACACGATGCCGTTTTCGTATTGCTTTTATGCCCCAAGATATTATTTCATTTCAAATATCAGATCCCTATGCTTTTGATTACCTTTATTTTCAATGTACTAATGATGTTGTAGGAGGAAGATTTAGTTTAGAAATGAAATATGAAGTTTGTATGAGATTAGCTGCTCTCCAACTGAGACAACTTGCTTATGATAATGGAAATTTAATAGGTAATCATGTTAGTATTAATTGTATGGAGAAAGAGTATGGTTTAGCTACATTTTTGCCTATGATTTTACTAGAAAATGTTAAAATTAAACAAATTAAAAAACATTTAAGATTATATTTAAAAAAAGATGAAGGCAATAAAAGAGATGAAAGAAATTTTTCATTAGTTAAAAAATGTATACAAAGTGAGTTAGGAAGTGAAGAATTTATTGAAAATACAGAATCTATTTATTCATTAATTGAAAATACTAATGATATTGGAAAAATATGTAAATTAAAATATGTTGAAATTGTTTCACTTTTACAATCATTTGGAGGTAAAACATATAATGTAACATTTAAACAAACACAAGTTGATATGATTCTTCAAATAAATCATATTCAAGGTTTATTAATAAGACAACAAGGTAATCATAGTCAACCAACAATATCTGTATCATATGATTTAATAGAAAAAATTATTATAACTGATGAAACAGAAATATTAAAATTAATATTAATTGAACTTAAAAATAATTGTCATCCTGGTTTAGATTTTTTAATTGATAAAGAATATGCAGAAGATTTAGTTTATTATATTATTGGTTATGGTAAAGTTGTTTATTCAAAAGATATATTATGTATATTTGAAAAACATGTGCCTTCAAGTGTCTTGTCAAATTATGGTCCACCACATTTTAGATCTATACATATAGTAACACCATCTGATTGGAATTACTCATCAGAAGTTGATCCATCTTCAAAAATGGTAATTAATCTTATTAATGATCCACCAGATTATGAACAAGCTATAAAAGCAACAACAGCATATTTTAATGATTCAAAAGAAAAAGATGAAGTTGATTATTATAATAATATTGAAGAAAATAAAAATTTAATTAAAAATAATGAGGTAAAAGAAGAAAATACTGAAGGTATTACAGTAGAAATTCTTCAAGCTTCTAATGAAAGTCTTGATAATCGTAGAGAAGGAAATATTCAAAATAGTAGTTTTAATTTAAAATTTAATGATTCAATTAGATTACACAAAAAAAGGTAATTTTTAATATTTTTTGAAGATAATTTAATTATTTAATAAAATTATTTATTATAGGCATTCAATTGTAAGTAGTCAAATAAATTTATCAACTTCAAATACATCATTAACCGGTATTGATTATGATAATCGAAGATCTTCAACAATTAGTTTTAATATAAATAATATAAACTTGTTAAAATCTCATTTATCTAATCAAAATGCAAATTCTGCTTCCCATTTATCAGGAACATCTATAAATGAGGAACACAATAGTCCTCATAGTGCCAAAATGAGTCCTGTTAAAAGTGCAAAAAATAATGGAATTACAACAGTTCGGAGAACTTCAATACATCCCTTTAATACATATACTGATAAAGATGTTCCCGATTGTGAAATGGTTAATAGTAAAGTAAGTTTGAGTAAACAAATTTTATTATAATTTTTTTTTATTCTTTATATTTATATTTAACAACGTTTTTCATAATTAAATATAATGAATAAAAACCAAAAACTACTTTTATTATTAGCATATGTTTAATTTTCCAAGTATCTTATTTTTATAGCAATTTTTAATATAATTTTCTTTTAACTTTAACTTTTCCTTAAGGATAGTTTTTTTTTATTATTATTAATATATGTTTTTAATATAAAAATAATTTCTTTTATAAATATATTTTTTTTAATATAAATAAATTAACAATAGAAATTTATTTTAGACGGCATATAATATAAATCAAGAAGAAAAGAAAAATATTGAAAAGAATAGTGATACTACGGTTGACAGTATTATTTCAACAACAATGCCATTGTCTGATTCATCAACTATTAGAAAAATTTCAAACAATCATCCTATTAACTTATTCAACTTACAGGAACAAGATCATGAAAAAGAGATAATTGACTTAACAAATGGCATTACATTTTCTCAAAATTTTCAAACTACTCTTTAATTTATGTATACATTTATATAAATATATTATGTATATATATATTTAAAGACACATACAAAAATAAAAAGAAGAAAAAAAAACTTTAGAAATTCTTTTGTCAATTTCTTTATCTTATTCTCAATATACCAAACTCTTATCAGTCACTCCTACTGATATCTATATTAGAAGATGGTTAATAATATTTATTAAAAATACCAAAATATATTTTAATTACATTTTTATCATTTTTTTTTTGTTACATAGAATCTCTGTTTATTTTTTTATAAATTATATTAAATAAAATTATTCATTCACTTCTTATTTTTTTTCATTTTACGGCACTATTATTTTCTACATAAATACAATTTAAAAATATGATGAATATGTCTATTTATGGACTTTTTTTTAAATGAAAATATGTTATTTTTTAGAATGAGGTAATTTAGAAAAATAATTATCATTTTTTTACAATGTATTATTATATTTTTAAAAGTTAAATTAAATATATCTTCCTAAATATATCTATTACAAGATTCATAAACATATACTATTCTTATATTTTCCGCTATTAATCATAATAACATTAATTTGTTTGAGAAAGATTCTGTTTATATATAATGAAATGCTTCAATAACAAATGACGCATTTGACAATATATTGTCTTTTTTTTTTTGCCAATTCCCTACTTATGTTTTTATAAAATGTTTCTTTTAACCTCCCTTTTAAAAAAAAAGAAAAAAAAAGTGGTAGTAAAAATTATTTTTCTCACTTTATCAAAGTTTCAATTTAAGAAATCTTTTGTTTTTCAATTTTTCCTACTTTTTTTTTACATTCATTCATTAATAACAATTCATTTTAACTAAGTATTAGTACTTTTTAAAATTTTATATTTTAGTCGTTTCGATGTATATTATATTATTTTGACAGTCAAATGAAGTTTAACATAAAAATGCATTTATAATAGTTAATCTTACAAAATTTATTATAACTTTTTAATATATTCTAAAAAAGATAGTTGACAAAAATAAAACTAAAAGTAATGATAATTGGATTTAAAATTTAATTATAAAATATATTCATTTTTTTAAGGTTAGTTACTAAATCATTCATTAATATTTCAAACATCTTTTATATATTAATATAGAAATTTTATTAATTCATATGACTTTTTTTTAATTGGAATATATATCTTTTTGAAATTTATTAAAAAATACAATACTTATTGTTAATTACTTTTACATATTTTTTATTATATTATTAGTAATATAATTATAATTATGCTAAAATTTAAATGTTTATGCAAATATTTTTTATAAAAAAATTTTTTTTTATCTTAATAACATAAGATTAGAGAATATATAAAAAGAATATGTTTTCTGTTTGATAAATAGTACAACACAAAAATGTTATATAAGTTTTGTCATCTACTTATTTTTAGATCTTTTTAGTACCTTGGGATTTTCTTTTATTTCCCTTGATTAGCTGACCACTAAATAACATTGTTTCCTGTCCTTTTAATACCATTCTTTTTAATATATAAATATTTTTTTTTATTTATATTTTTTTAAAGGTTTTAATAAAACAATGTAACTAATAAAGCACGTTCTTTAATTCCTAACATCCAAACATTTTATACTTATTTTATTAAACCATTTTTTTTTTATTATTATTTAAATATACTTTCGATCATTTATAAAATATCGTTCTCAAAAAAACTATATTTGTCTTTCATTTCTTGAGCTACATGTCATATTTCCTATTCAGGACACATCAAATATTTAATGTTTATTTTCATTTAACATTGCAACAATACATTTTACAAATGAAACGATTCTCATTAACTTTAATGAAAGCAATTCTTGAATTAATTATAACTATAAGATGATTTTTATTATGAAAAATTATTCCAAATAAATATATCATTCATCTTTAAAAACCACTTCAATTTTATTGATAATGATTCCTTTTTCAATTTATCACATAATAAATAAAATTTTGAAAACAAATTTGACTTCTTTTTTAATTATAGTAGAATTGACAATTTTCTATATATATCTTTTTTAATAGTTTTACACTGTTAATATATAGATATATAACACATATAAAGGTATATATATATATATATATATAGTAAAGAACATTAAAATTCAGCAAATAATAGTTGGCCAAAAACTATATTTACTTACTTGGTATTTATAGATGTTTCTTTTTAAAATTCTTTATTACTTTATGTAAACTTAAAAATTTTTTTATTATCAAACATATAAATATATTGTTATTTGTTTTATTTTTTTTATTTTTTATAAATTTCATAAATATCATTATATTAAAATATGTACCAGACAAATATATATATATATACTTTTTTTTTTAAAAAAAAATAATATAACAATATATATTTCAATTTAAAAAATCTTTTTTTTTATCTTATTTTTAAAAATTTTTATAAAAAGATATACTTATTTGTAATATATATAACTATATTCTTTGTTTTGTTATCCCTCTATAATCAAAAATTTTTATTTAGCACAATAATTTTAGAAGATAAAGCTCTATACATTTTTAGAAACACTAAAATGTTTTATAAGTTTGGATATGACAAACTAAAAAAAAAAAAAAAGTAAAAGTAGACAAAATAATTTTTAAATGGCACTTTGATGAAAAAAAGAATAAAGTCAATCCTTTTTCATAATAAAAATGAAAAATAGAGATGCAGTAATAGATTTGGACACTGAAAAAAGGAAATAAAAAAATTTATATCTCTTAATTTGATAATATTCCTACTTAATTGAGTTAATGACTATTTTTAATTTTCTAATTTTTAACTATATAATTTCAAAAGTTATTTAGTAAAAACAGATGTTAATTGAAAGTGATTCACTTTATTTTAGCATTATTTTTTCATTCAACGATCTTTGAACAATACATTATATATTTTGTTGTTTTTCATTATCATTAAACTACATTTTTTTTTTTTTTTCAATTTTCTACAAAAAAAAATATATAAAATATAAATATATCTTATTATAGTACTTTCTATTATTTATAAAAAAAAAAATCATTATTCTTTTGTTGTAAGGATGACTGAAAGCTATTCCAACAATGATGATAGTGTTAATTTTTTAAAAAATTGTTCAAGGGAAGATATTCATAAAATACAAAAGGTTTGTTTATCACACGCCTACACGAATTAAATTTCAATTTTGTTATTTAATATCCCTCATTTCTTTATTTTACTTTCTTTGTCCTACTATTAATCATAAAGTTTTTCCCCTCAATCTAATCTTAAATTATGTTTATTTTAACTATTAAAATAATTTTTTTTTCCAGGATTTTTCTGAGTCATCCTCAACACAATGTACTGCACATAGAAGGATGACATTAGCAGAATTTACTGGTTTAAATAGTTCAAATAACAAAATTAACAAAAATTCTTTACCAACATCTCCCTTCTGTCAAAAATCCAGTAGTAATTTATTTTTAAAATCTCCTAAGCTTATGCATATGTCCAGAAGAACATCTCATTTATTAGAAGTTATTAATGATAGAGGAAGACGTGCTTCAATGGGTGTTTTAAATAAAATGCATATAGGCTCAAAGTCTACTACATCTTCTAGAAGAAATTCTACTGAAGCTGCAACTCAAGATCAACATTCATTTTTTCATTTAACTGAAACTATTAGTGAACAAGAAAAAGCTTTTTTAAATCATTTAGATATGTCATGTGAACCATCAGCTGTTTCAAAACTTCAACAACGGTAAGTTTTTTTTTTTTTAATATTAATAATTATAATTAATAAATTATATTTTTTTTTAAGTATGAAAAATCTTCGTAAAACTCTTGAAACAACTCTTCTTTCTCTTCCAACACAAACAGATCAACAACTTCAAGAACTTCAATCAACAAAAGCATTTATGATGGAGGAGTTATGTGAAATGATGTCTGGATTTAAAACATTATTTCGTAATGGAACAAAAATGATTAATAATCATTCAAGTGTTAATCCAAAACATTTTCAAAAACATATGCTTATTTTAGATAGATGTATAACGTTATGTGAAAAAATTGGTTTGTATTTAGAAAAAATAATGAAATATTCTGGAAATATATTTACTGCACAATTAATTTATGCCAGAACAGAAGAATTATTAGAGGCAATAGATGTTATATTAACTGAGACTGGAAAAGTTGACAGACATGAATTACCAGAAGTTATTGTAAAAAATAGTAAAATGATTGGAGAGGCATTAAATCAATTTAGCATATTTGTTTCTGGATTATAAAATTAGTACAATCAAATTTTTTTTTTAATTACCAACTTTGTCAATATTTCTACATTTTTAATGCTTATTTTTTTTTGTGAAATATAAATGAGTGTAAGGATGAATGACTTCAATATTTTATATGTAATGTGTCAAATTTCAATTCATTCTAATTACTATTTAAAATATCTAGACTATCTTATGTTATATAGATAGAACTTTTATTTTAAAAAAAAAAATTCTGATTCAAAAAATCAGTAAAATATAATGTATATAAATTTTTAATAGTTTATATAATTTTATAAAAATAATATTTTTATTTCATTTTTTTTAAAAGCTTTCTAGCTTTAAATATTCAAAATGTTTCTTTTTTTCTTTGCTTTTAAAGTTTTAAATTTCTAAAAAGAAATATTAGATAAATCTATCTCATTGTTTATATTTTATTTATAATTTTACTAATGATTAATCTAAGTCATATCTAATACTTATTTTAAGTATGAGAACAAAGGCCTTATCTTCAAATCTGAATATTTAATGATGTACTAATATGAAAAAATACAGGATGCTACATTAGTAGTTTTCTAGACAAATGTTTTCGATTAATAAAAGACATCTAAAACAAATAAGAAAAATTATTTATTATATATATGTTGACTTCCATTTTTCAATATTTTAAAATAACGATGTGCAGATATATATATCATACCATTTAAAAAAGTATATAATAAAGAATAACTTTGTATACAAATAATAAAATTATAATTTTATTGGTATAATATAATATATCTTTAAAATATTCCAAATCTTTCTACTATCTTTAAAGACAACTAGTATTATAAAGCACAAAGAATATGATAAAAATAATTTATTGGGTTATAATTTACAATGTTACAATAAATAATTTTTATTACTAAACTAAACATTTTGTTTTATTTCTAAATATAGAAACTCCAAAATTATTATTTTAAAGAGTCTTTTTTGAAAAATTATAAATGAATTATTTCTTAGCATAAATCATAACATCATTATTTTCAAAAAAAAAAAAACTTTTTAAGATATTTTAATATTAATTTCAATTTTTTATTATTAATGTATAAACATTTTTAAAATTATTTGCATAATTATAACTAACTTCAAAATTTAGATTCAGAAATGAATTTTTAGTATAATATACACCAAGGTTTTTTTCTATCTTCCTATAATAATCAAATTACTAGTTTTTTCATTTTAAAAAAAGTTATTAACTTTTATATTTTATCAATTACCATCCTAAACATTTTCTGTTAACAGCAAAATTCCAAGAATCAAATTTTTTTATCAACGTCTTTATTAATTATAGCTAAAAGTTTTATATGTAATTTTGTTACTATTAAGATATGTTATTTATATCATTTTGGTAATTACAATTACTAATATTTAGAATTACTTCATATCTTTTTAAATGTTTCTTAAGATTCTTGAAAATAAAATTTTTTTTTTTTCATTGTAAAAATTTATTTTGATGTATTTTAAAAATATCAAAATTAACACATTGAAAATAAACAAAGATTTAATTAGAAAAATTAAAAATCTGCTACAAGTATAATTAGTCAAACTTTGAATAAAAAATAAAAAAATTGTTTTTAAAGTTATTTAATTATCAATAAAAAAAATGACCCTAAAAAAACGTTTTTTTCTACTTATGCTACATATATAATTTTCATTCATTTGGAAAAGGTTTGTAAACTACCATGTAAACAATAATAGTTGACAAATTTTCTTTACAAATGGGAATTTTTTTTATGTTGTAAAAAAAAGTACATAAAAACAAGATTCATTGGAAGATAAGTACTTCCCTTTAATGAAAAGTTGTTTTGTTAAAATCGCTTCCCCTAAGGGAAGCCTCCAAAAAATCAAATAAGCCCTTTAATGGGTTTGGACACGGAATTTTTTAGTAAAAGGCGAAAAAATTTCACGTTTGATTGCCCAAACCCAAGAGATACATATCCTCACTACTCAGTGTACTCCATCTATTTGTAGTGTCAATCTCAACTGGGTTAAATTTATAACTTTATTCATCTTTGAAATAAATGTCTCTCCAATTTATTAAAGTAATTATAAATTAGCTTGCATTTTGCTAAGAAAAATAATTAGCATTTTATTATCAAAGTTAAATATCAATTTGCTAAAATAAATTTATTTTACAAATAATATATTTTTTTTTGTATATATTTAAAACTCAATGATTTCATAAATTCTGTTTACCAGTGAAAGTTAAAGATACAGAATACAACAAATATATTAGCTTTATAAATTATACAGATAAGATTAAAGAAATGTTTATAAACTACAGGTGTACAGTTAATATATTGCTAAAATGTTTTTTTTACAAAAAAAAATGTTAAATAAATATTTAATGCATAAAAAAAAATTAACATGGGAAATTTTATTAAATAAGTATTTAACAAATAAAAAAAAATTGAAATAAAAATGTTTTAAAATAATCAATTTAATTATGCTCGCAAAAATGTAACATTGGAAATATAGCTTAAATTAGATTTTGATTTAATAAGCAAAGCTTTTGAATAAATAAGGTTTTTTTTTAATTTTTTTTATTTTAAAACTGTTTGTAATTCAACTAAAAACTTCATTACAGTTATCAATAATAAATTTTTTTTTTTAAAAATGTTGTTATTCAGAAAATGAAAATATTATTTCAATATCAAAACACCAATTTCGAAAAGCAATTTTTAACTTTAAGGGAAGAAAAATTTATGTAGACAAAAGGAAGAGTTATTATAACTTTAATTAATTTTTTTGAAAAATATTGTTTTAAACTTTTTTATATTAATAGTGTGTAAAATGTATTAATTTTAAAAGTAAATAAATTTTTGCAACTTCTTTGGTAATTTTAAAACTTTTTTTTATTATTGCATAGTAAAAGAAATACTCTGATCTTTTTTGTTAAAATTTCAAAATTTTGATATAAAAAAGTTTGAGCTAAATGATATTTTTATTTGTTTCTCAATTTTTATAAAGTAAACGATAAAATATAAGATTCATTAATAAATTTTCCATGTATAAAAAAAGTAAAATTAACAGAATTTAAAAGTTATAAGGTTATTAATCATTGAATATTGTTAAAAATGATATTAAATTAAAAGGATAAAAGACAGTACATTGAAAAATAAAAATTTCAGATAAATTTTTTTTAAGTTTAATTAAATATTTGATTGTAATAATATAAACAAAAATTTTTAAGAGAAAACTTGATCAATCTGAATCTTTTGTTATCCATTTAAGAAGAAACTTAAAATAAAGCTCAAAAAGTAAAAGATATAAGATGATTTTGTATTATTAATTGATAAAATTAATAAAAACTTAAATTAAAAACTATATATTTTTGATAATTTTCGTCATTTGTTTATTACCATTATTTTTATAAAAACTAAAGCTAAATAAAGAATCTTATTTCTACATAAAAATTAAGAAAATGATAAAATTCTCCTACCAATCCAATCCTTAGAAAGAAAAAAGAAAGATTATTTCAAAAGCATTGAAAAAGAATAAACTGTATGAAGCATCAAATTGTTTTAATGGAGTTGCAGGTAGCAAAAGTTGTAAAGAATAATAAAGTTAAAAAATGATGTCGTTGAAAATAAATAAGAAAAAAAAAACAAGGATAAACACTCTAGATTAATTTTTATAAAATAAATAATAATTTTATTTTTTATTATTTAGAAAAATGAAATTGCTGATAAAGCTATATTATTTCTTTTCTTTAGAAGCTTTTTTTTGCGCATAAACTGAAATAGTGATCAATAAAGAAATTAATAAATTTCTTAAATGTATCTATGTTGACATTTATGATAGATCATTAAATATGGCGAAAAAAAGAGAAGAAGATGAGCATCATAATATTCAATATTAAAAAAGTCACTCCATTGAAAACTAAAAATACCAAGTTAATTTTAGTAGTAAAGTTGACTTCTCAATATTTTTTTTATTTTTAAAAAAAATTTTTTTTTATCTTTATACAGTTAACACATTAATAATATATTATTTGTATTGTTAGTACCGGTACAATGTGTTAGCTATATATTAATAATATATCTTATATAGCTTGTAAATGGCATAGTAATGATTCATTTTTTATGGACTTATTTATATAAAATAACAAGATGTTTTTCATATGTTATTTAGTTTTTTTTAATATTATATTCTTTTCATATATCTTTTATTATAATATATTACTATGCATGATAATTTAAATTATATATTTATTATCATTTTATTAAAATAATAGTTAAAGATTATTTATAATTAATCCCTTGTGTAATTTCAAATTGTTTTGTATATATTGTTTATGTTGTGTTTTTTGTATTATTTCTTTCTCACGAGGGGGTGTTCATTTTATAGAATATAAATGAATATTTTTCTTAAAAATTTAAAAATAATACATTAATATTTTAATTGAAATATTTTTTTTAAAAAGAGTTATTCTAATTAGCTTGATAATTAGGTAAATAATTGTGATTGATAAAAATTAGTTCCAATAGAAATATTATATTATGGTTGTTTTAATAATCTTATAAAAAAAATATATATTCTGATGTAAAATTTTTATTTTTAAATAAAATTATCGGCATTGTAACTACTTTTATGATTAATTTAGCACAATTTAAATTTAACTTGGGAAAAAAATTTATTCTATGATTCAATTGGGTTTTATTTAATTTTTTAAAATTAACTTATACAATTGACAAAGAACTTTTAAAATAACAAATGAAATTTAAACAAATTTTTTTTTTAATTTGAAAACAATATATAGAAAAAAATTACATTAAATGGATGGTAATGTATATCATGTAAAATTTGAAAATTTTTGAATTCACAAAATAACTATAATTCAAAAACAATTAGTGCAAATTTTATACCATATCTTTAGGGTTTTAAACATGTGATAAACTTTAAAGAAAAAAAATTTTTATCTTGATTTTATAATATAGAATTTAAAAGAAACTTAAAAAAAAGTGAAAAAATTGTAGAGAAATGTTGTAGAATTATATGGTAAATTAAGGAAGTAGTTTAGTTTGACAAGAAAATGCCATTATTAATTATTATTATAAAAGTTCATCTTTCTTAAAATATTTTATTATTATAAATTTTTAAATATAAAAAGAGGATGTTAAATTAGAATGTTTTAAAGCTATATTTTATGGAAGTCATAAAATTGTAAGTAATTTTACTTCTCAAAAAAGTACTGTTATAAAAAATTTTAATAGGATTCTTGGTAATTTTCATAGCTAATAAATACAATTTCAGTACTTATTTTTCTTAATAAAAATTTATTTATGACCATCGCTTATGGCAATTTGCATAAAATCATTCTACGAATATATTATAAATTGTTTATCTATGTTGATTTTAATTATGAAATTTCATCATAATGTATTCATAAATTATAAAACTTTCTGCTATTTTAAAATGAAAATAGTTCTTGATGCATAATGAATTTGATTTTATAGAAAGGAAAAGTTGATAAATTGATTAATTGTCATTTTTGAATAAATCATGTACTTATTAATTGATTGAATTAAATATTTGAAAGTTTATTTAATGTAAATTTAATTGCTTAACATATATAAATAGTGAATATTAAAAATATTGAAGAAACAATTATGTAATTAAAATTTTCAAATAATAAATATAAAGAAAAGAAAGTTTATTATTAAAATAATATAATACAAAAAAGGGTATTTGAAATATTAAGAATAGATAATTACTTTAAGAAATATTTTATAAAATATAAAGTATGATAATTACTTTAAACTATTTATTTTTACAAGAAATTTCTTTTATTTGTAAAATATATGTATTATTATAATACCAATAAACACCGTTTAAAAGATAACCGTTTCCTTAATTTCACTTAATATTTTTACAGCTTTTTGTAATGCATCCAATGTAGAAATAGAATGTTGTCTTCTTTTTTCAATCTCATCATTCTCCACAAGTAACTCATCAAACCTACTTTTATCATATAAATTTCTTACTAATTCATTATGTAAATTAGCTCGAATATCATTTACCAAAAAATGCATTATTGCTTTGGGTATAGAATCTAATATACGATTACGTGTAATATTAAAATATTCTTTGGTTAATTTTAATATCCATTGACAAACATTTTTTTCAAGTTCAGATAATTTATATCCAATTTTTTCATTACTAACACTATATCTTGGTGTAAAACAAGGTGCTGTTGCCATTTCATATGTTTCAGAATTAACAGAGGTAACCTCATCTAAATTAGATGGATTTAAAATATTATTTGATGTATCATGTTTTTCAAAGGTAGTTGTAGGTTTCCCAAAAAACCATGATGTAATACCTTCAATGGATTTAGGGTCATCTTTTTTTTTATTAAAATTTTTAAAGTTATTACCTTTAACATTTTTTAAAATTGATTGTTGTGGTATAACATTTTCTAAATTATCTTCATCAAATGTTTTATATGTAATGGTATTTTTATTACTTCTCATTGTATTATTCTCTTTCATTCTACTAAATATATTAGTATTTTTAATAATTTTTTCAAATTCAGGATTTTTTGTATTTATGTATGCAATTTCAATAGCAATTAAATTTTCAATAAATTTTTTGGTTGGCTCTAATCTTTTTTTTAATAAATCTCTTAATATTTTATTAATATTTTCTCCCAAAACTGGAAATCTATATATTTCTTGTTGAAAATCTGTACCACAATTTTGTAATAATCTTATTAATTCTTCATGAACAATATCAACACAATTTAAAGATGGTTCCTCTAAACGTTTAATTTGTTGTTTAACTAATAACTCAAAACATTCTTCTGGTATATATAATGATGTTTTAATACCTCTAGAATTTCTCATTGCCGTTAATATATCTTCTTCTGTGAAATCACTTGAAGGATCAATACTTTGAATAGCTTTGGCAAATGTTTCATGAAATACATAACTAATTCTAGCACCACCACATAATTCACTTGTTTCAATATTTTTAAATCTACCATCAATTACAGAACAATATGAATAATTAAATTTTGTTAAAATATTTAGAAGTGCTCTAGATTTATCTATTGTAGGTTCTCCAATCATATATACTTCATTTTGAAATTGTTGCATTAATCCATTTACTTTTTCTTTTAATTGTGGTAAATTTTTCTTTATATGTCCTAAAAGAATTTTATTTAACAATTTTGATAAATATAAAGTTCCATTCTTATGAACTAATGTTGGATATTTTTTTTGTAAAAATTCAATTTCATCTTTTAATGATTCTTTAATTAACTTATTATTATCAATATCACTTTGACTTCTGTTAACAACACCAACTATACCTAATTTTACTGGTACAACTTTTCCTGTCAATACTTCTGTAGCATCTGTTCCATTATCCATTAAATCTAATTTTGTTAAAACAGCAATCGTACGACTACCATCCTTGTCAACACTTCTGGCATACTTAATAGCTTCTGAATTTGCAAAATCTTGATTTGCAGGTGATACAGCCAATATTATAGCATTTGGATTATTAATATATTTTAATATTAAATCACTTATTTGTTGTTCAATATTTTCAGGTTGTTCTCCAACAGCTACTTTAGTAAGACCAGGTAAATCTATTAATGAAAGATTAATTACTTTTGAAGAGTATATCTTAAGTCCTATTGGTTTATCAGATATTCCCTATATTAAAAATTATTAATAATTTTTTCTTTTTTTTTAAAAACCTACTTTATTTGTACCTGATTCTTTATCTGTTTCTTTGATTATTTCTTTTCTAACTAAATTAAAATCTGTATATGTCGTTTCAGTATCATGATCAAAAATTGCCCATTCCTCCTCATAATCATCTGTTGAGGAAGAATTTTGTTTTTTATTAATAATTTCCTCTTCAGTAACATGTATTAATTGTAATAGTAAAGGTCTCCTTGTTACAATACCAGAACCACGTGGTAAGAAATCTCTTCCAACAATACTCTCTAAAACTGAACTTTTACCAGAACTCTAAAATAAAAAAAATTAAATTAAATTAAAAAATATATTATTACATACTTGTGAACCAACAACAACAATTTGTGGAAGTTGAACAATATCATAACATGTACCAGTTATGGCAAAGATACTTTGTAATCTATTAATAACTGGTAATAATTCTTCCATTAAATGATTTATTAAATTAGTTTAAATAGCTAATAAAATTAGTTAAAAAAAAATGTCTGATGACTTTTCTCCAATGGTGTCTTTTTATAGAATCAAAATTTCAATTCCAATTTTAAGGTAAAATGCAAAATGATATATACATTATTAAATTATCTTTAATAGGCTTTTTTTTTGTAATAAGAATTGTTTGAGATATCAATAATATAATATAATGATAAAGGAATAATTATGTGTAGACAAAACAAAAAAAAAAGTATATTATGTTGAAAAAAGAATAAAGTATTATTACTTCAATATTTGAATCATCTTAAATATGATTTATTCAATAAATAGATAAGAATATTTATCTATTTTTATATTCATATAAAATTATGCTTACAAAAAATTTATATAAAACAAAATTAGTGATAAAAATTTTTTTATTTATATAGCAATAATAAATTTTTTCAACTTTCAAACAAAAATTAAAGTAATTATTTGACAATAGTTGTAAAAATGGTATTGGTGATTTTGTTTGTGGTTGTGTCTTGTATCAGATGATAAACTTTTTTTTAAAAATAAGAATGCCGAAAACATTTTGTCTCTTTATTTATTATAAAAAAAAACAAGAGATGAGTAGTCTTTTTAATATCCGGAAAGTTCTTGGAAAGTTTGATCGAGTTCTTCTGAGATTGATTTGTATCTTTCCTTTTCATGAAGAAGTTCATCTAAAATAAATTAAATTTTTAATTATTGTTGTATTTTTATTTTCAAAATTGTACTTATTTTTACCAATATGATCCGTACTTAAACATTTAATTGAAACTGGATAGCATTCTCATATTTTCATTAATTATCATTTCATGCAACATATACAATCTTTTTTTTTTTAAATTTTATTTTTACTAATATACATAAAATGAATTTTTTTTTTTAAATTACTTAAAAGATCATGCATTTATAAATGATTATAAATATAAAATTAATTATGTAAAATATTTTTGATGTCAGGATTGGTTTTTTTTCTTTATATAACATCATTAAGATAAGAAGGAACATTTCATGCATGATATTGAATTAAATTTTGAAAAAAAGACTAGGTTTGTTAGAAAACATATTTTAAAAAATTTCTTTACATGCTTATAAAATCTTTAAAATAAAAGATATTTTTTATAAATATGTGTAATATTTCAGCCAATATGGTTTAATTTTAAAAAAAAATGTTATCATTATTTAGACAGAATTTAATTCATTCATTAGTTTATCAAGCTCTTCTTGAAGTTTTTTCTTTTCATGGTGACATTTATCATTATTATCTACAAAAAAAAACATTCAAAACAGTTAGTTAATTATTCATGCAAAAAAAAAATAATTATAATTTGCTATTGTGTAATTAATAAGCAATATATTTAAGCATTAAAAAAAAAAAAAATTATTTGACTCGTCACTATTTTATATTTATATAGAAACATAAAAAGAGAAAAACATAAAATATGAAATTATATATTTGACAAAAAAAAGTATGAAGCAAAAATAGTTGAAGATTTATATAACCATTGACATATTTAATAACATGACAATAGACAAAAAAAAAATTATGATCCTTGAATTTCTTGGACAGTCTGTTCAATCTCAGCAGTAAGATTACGAACACGTTCTTTTTCAAGTAACAATTCATCTGAAGCAAGGCAAAAAGCAAAGACATTAAGCATATAATTAAAGCATTATAATAGGACAACATTGTTACATAGATAGACAAAAATTATAAATTCTTATGGTATATTATTGGTATTTTATGGTGCAAGTAAAAAAAAAAAACTTTATATAAATTAAAACATACCTTCTAATCTGTCAACTTCTTTTTGTAATTTTTGAACGGATCTTTCAGCAAACTCAGCACGTGTCTCAGCCTAAAATATTAGAAAAAAACATTATTAGATGGTGTTTTATGAATGTAATTGAACAAAGGAATAATGATGATGCCTGCAAAGTTCCAATGATACATCGCAACATTCATTAAAACTTTTCGTTCAACCACAAAAAAAAAAGAAGAAAAAAAAAATGGAAAAAAATTCATACCTCCTTCAAACGAGCAGTAAGGTTACGAATTTGCTCTTCGTAAGAGTCCTCACGTTGCAAAGCTTTCTCTTCAGAAACTTCAAGAGACTTCAAGTTGTTACCAACAACACGGAGTTCTTCTTCCAACTCAACAATCTTGCTACAAACAATCAAAGGTAAATTATGTTAAAAGTTAATATTGTTAATATATTTTTTTTATATTGTATATATATATCTAATATATATTTTATGTTAGTTAATTATTAGTTAAAAAAAAAGTTTGTTATAATAAAATTTATATGCAAAAAAAAAAAAAATTCCTTAAAAAGAGACATTTTTAATATATGTATACTTTTATATATATATCAAAGCATAAAATGCAATACTATCAAAGGTAAGGTTATTTTAAAAAAAAAGAAAGCTAAATATTAACCTCTTTAAGACGTGAATCTAAGGCACGAATTTGATTATCAAAGGCCTCTTCTTTTTCAAGAGCCTTTTCTTCAGACAACTCAAGTGATTTGAGATTGTTTCCTACAACACGTAACTCTTCTTCTAATTCAACAATTTTGCTAGATAATAATTAAAATAATTCATTAATTATCTTTTTCATTAGTAAATTTAAAATATTATTTAAATATACCATTATTTAATGTTAATTATAGTAATAATCTATTTTTATGTGTTAGTAAAAACTTACTTTTCTCCTGCTTCGGCACGTTCTTCAGCACGTTCTAAATCAGCTTCAACCATAGCTAATTTACGGGCAACCTAGAAAAATATTGATATGTTTAAAAAATTGATTCTAATTTAATGAAAGTATTAGTAAGTTAATATGGTAAAAAAAAATATATATAGGTGTCTATATCTGTCTACATAATACTTCTAGTTTTTTTTTTTATCTTATCTTCATGCATCAATTAAATTTCAAACCTCATCATATTTTCTGTCAGCTTCTTCAGCCAAAAGTTGAGCTTCTTTAAGTTGTCCTTCAATTTGATTGGCACGTTCCTCATCTTGGAATGAACGGTTTTCCATAACTTTACGGACACTGTAACAATTATTATATTAATTTTTATTTTTTAATAATTCCATATAATGCTTAAATGGATGATATGTTGTTGGATCAGTTTCTTGTAAAAAAATTTTTCTTTCAAACTATACATAATTTCATTTATTTTCTTCATATTAGAATATTTAATTATTTCATAATATTCTAATCATAGACAGTATAATATTGAAGACAGACACAAAAGGGATAATAAGTAAATTTTTTTTAGTTAAAAAAAATAAAAAAAAAAAGATTAGTATTAAGGGAACACACCTCTTCAGACTTAAATTCAGTTACATGCAACAAGGATTGATATTCTTTTAGTTTAGTTTCGAGCTCATGAAATCTATCATCATCCACATCTCTTCGATTTTCTAGAACTCTTCGTGCACTAAAAGGGAAATAAAAAAAATTGTTAAATTTTATATATATATTGGTTATTATTTATAATTTTTAAACATGCAAAAGCTTATAGCAATATTATATTATTTTATCAAAATTTTGTTAGTAGTTAATATTATAAGTTATACAAAGAGACAGTTAGTTAAAAAGTGAAAATAATTGAAGAGGTAGATAAAAATTAACATTAGATCACTCATTATTTTCATACCTCTTCATATTTTCTATCTGCATCTTCAGCTATAACTTTAGCTTCATCAACTTGTACTTCAAGAATATTAGCGCGCTCCTCGTCTTGTTGAGAACGAGTTTCCATGGACTTACGAGCACTAAAGTATTAAAATATAACAATAAAAAGACAATAGACAATATGTATTAATATATATATATATAAACTAAGACTAATTAAGTTTAGTAAGCTTAAAGCATTTTTAAAGCATAACATATATTTTTTTTGTTCAAGCAAATTTGAAGCTTCATGAGGTAGCAATTTTTCTTCTGCCCTTTTTTTATTTATTTTTTTTTTTTGAATCTGATCACAATATATTTTTTCCAATTAAGCTATTATCAACTAAAATAATTATTTGATAAAATTACCGTTCAGATTCATCACAATTAGCTGAAGCTTCTTCCATTTTTTCAGTGGCAATCTTAAGTCTCTCTTCAGCACGTTCAAGTTCCTCTTCAAGAAGGGTCATACGTCTGTTAAGAGCAGCTACCTCAGCTTCAGCCTATAAAAATTTTGTTGTTAATCTAATTATCCTACCGTTCAGCTTCATCAGCTGCTTTTGAAGCTTCCTCAAGTTTATGAGTAGCGGTTTTTAAGCGATCTTCAGTACGTTCCAAGTCTTCTTCAACTAAAACAATACGTCGATTGAGTGCTGCAACTTCAGCTTCAGCCTAAACATCCAATATAATATATTTTTATCTATATTATATTTATAACCTACATCTTCACGTTTTTTACGTTCTTCTTCAAGTTGTCTTTTAACTTCATCAGCTTCATCTTTAGCTGTTTCGGCTTCTTCACGAGCCTGTCTCATCTTCTTCTTAAGAACATCAAGAAGAGATGTTTGTTGTGCACCACCACGATCAACTTTAGACATATTTAGAGATGATAGACTAGGACTAGAATAATATTTAATATCAGTGTAAAATAATGATATAATCGCGCAATAAGGACAATAATATAACATATTTATATAATAAAATAATATGATTATTATTAATATATTCTTATTATTTAAATATATAGTATCTAACTTTTTAAGAATATTATCACGTTCTTAAAAATTTATGAAACAATAAATATAACTTATGTAATTTTAAATATATATAAGTTTTTGTAAAAGAATTTATACTAGCTTTAGTTAAATAGATTATTTCTATAACTTATTATTTGATAATAATTTAACTTTTAAAATAAATGTTATTAAGTAAAATTAATTAAAATATAATAGATATAATTAAACTTTGATTAAATATTTAAATTTATATATATATCCTATTTATTAAATCTATAAAAATTAAAGTATAATAAATATAAGATAAAGATATAGTATAATATAAAAATATAAGTACAATACAAAAGTAAATTATAATACATTTTATGATAACATTTAACTATCTATTAACTTTCTTTAAAATTATATCATCTATATATTTAAAATCTTATATTTGTCCAAAAATCTATATAAAAAGTATAAGAGTGAGGAAAGAAACTATAAAGGACACGCCTGGGACCGGTAAGTGAAGAAGTTATAAGAATTATTATTTGAAGATGTTAAAATATAAATAAAATTTTTGTGGTGGAGCTTCAATATATATATATATACATATAATTGTAAGTAAATAATTAACGGAAAAAAAGTCATTATTATACGTTATCTTCTAGGAGGGGGAAGAAAATTAATATGAAAAGAGAATTGTTTAAAATATTTATTGTTAAGTATATAATGAAAGTAAAAACTTTTTAAAAATGTTTATTATCCAATAAGATTCTAGTTAATTTTTAATATACTACAAAAATTTTTCATTTACTTTTCTTTTTAACAAAAATTGTATCTTTACTCAATTTAACTGATCTCTTATTCTCTTTTTTTTTTTTAAATATATATATATATATAATCAGGAAAAACATGTAGAGGTGGAACTATAAATATTTATGTTTAAAACAAAAATTATTTTATGTGTAATGATGACGATGTGACATATTGTCTAAAGAAGAGTAAAATAGTATAAAAATATTATATTTTTGTGAAGTAATATGTTAAAAAAAAAAACTTTCTACTATACAATTTCAAAACAAGGTATTTAAGAAAAATATATAATAATTTCTTCTACTTTTTTTTTTTTGATCATTTATATAAATATTAAATTTTTAGAAAATAATATTATAATGAATGAACATTTATTTACTTTTTAATGTTATTGAAAATAATTTATGATAAATTAATAGAATATAAATAAATTTAAATAATAGAGTTAAGATAAATAGAAAAATAGAAGCAAAATAGTTTTGTTGATTGACCACCTAATATTTAATGAAAATTTTATTATAATATATATATAAAATATTGTTAAGATAAATCAAGAGAAATATATCACATGAATGAAAAAGAATAATGAAAGAGGAAGAAAGATAAATCAACAAAACTATAATGGGTTTAAACAATTATGTAAAAGAAGTAATTTATCAGAAGTTAATGTATATCTAAATATGTTATCCTCAAAAGACAACAACAACAACAATGATAATTCAAATAGGGTAAATACCAATACCCATTAATTGTGAAGAAGTATATATAAATATATGTATATATATATTTATATATATATATATATGTAGTCATAAAAGAAGATAATCAAACTTCAAATTAACAACATTACAATAAAAGAGAAATGAAAAGAAATACTAACTATTAAAATTAGTAATTGATGTGTGTTCCTCAAAAGCACCTTTATTGAGAGGTCATTCCTAATAGGTAAATATATAATATAATTATTATTCTTTCAAATTTTATCACATTACACATGAAAATTTTCTTAAATAATTATTTTAAAAAAATATATATAATGTAAGTAGATATAAAACCATGAAAATATTTATATGGGCATTAATTTTAAATTTAGTTAAATAATAATAAAAATATATCTTATAATTAAAATTAATATATAATATTTAAAAGATTTAATATTTTTAATTTATTAAGATTAACATACAATTATATCTTTCTCATATATTACCTACAAATATTAATGATAATATGTAGTTTATCACAAAAAGGTAAAATATTTGTATATTCTAAAAACTTGAAAAAGTTAATTTACATATATCTTTATTTATATATTATATATACATGATTAAAAGAAAAGAGAAACTTTCACTAAAAGATAATAAAATATATAATTCCTACAAATCTTTCATAATTAATTTATAAAATTTTCAATAATTTTAAAATGTACTAAATTTTAAGTAATTATTATTGTCAATTTATAATATTTTTAAAATTCTATTCATATATAAATAAATAATTTTCTTTTTTTTTGACATTTATTATTATTTAAAAATTAATGGATGATAAATTTTTTGAAAATATAATTGAATAATATGTATATAAGAATATTATATATAATAACTTAACTTAATATTATATTGAAAAATATTTTATTTCTACTACTTTCCTCTTTCATTTTTACTATATTCATGATAATAGTAATAAAAAAAATAATAAACTATAATTGGAAATGCTATGGTAAATTATTTAAAGTGGATTTATCAATCAACAGGTGAATAGAAAAACTTTTTAAAAATAAATATTATAATTATATAAAAATAAAATATTTAGTCAAAGTAGGATGTGATATATTCGGCAACTATATTACTTGTTTTAATTTAAAGAAAAATAATTAAATAATTAATTTTAATTTATCAATATTATATATAGAATAATTATATTTATCTAGAAATTTTAATTTGAGTATAACAATATATTTAATATGTTATAAAAAAAAGTACAATTTTTTTTTCTTAATTATTTCCTCTTAAATATATTTTATTTTTATATTTCTTAATAACTTATTGTTATAAATTTTAGTAAACAAAATTTTAAAAAACAAAAAAAATAATAAAAAAATATACCGTTTTAGTACATTTATTTTTATAAAATGCTTGAAATAATAAAAATGTGGAACTTTTATTTAATAAAAATTTATATATGTTAATAGGAGAAAGAAGGCTAATTTTGAATGAGAGTGGAAAGCTTTTCACGAGTGTGATTTTAACTAGTTAAAAAGAATTTTTTTTTTTTTTATCATATTTACTAAGAAATTTTTTGTACTAGAAAATTTTATTTAATAAGGAAATGAAATTTTTGTATAACAATTTTATAAAATAAGTGGGTTATTTTTTTTGTTGTTGTTGATAATATATAGATGTTTTAATGAACAATAATAGAATAAAAGTTAAAAGGTACTATAAAAAGTATATTTACTACAATTTTAAAAATAATTGTTAATGTAGGATGACTAAATAGTAAATTTATAAAAGATTCAATAATTTTAAAAAAAAAAGTTAAATATATTTTAATAAGGATTTGATAAAAAAAAAGTAAATAATTATTATGTTTGGGTTGAATTTATTTTTGATATTATATTTTTACTAAGAAATTAATGATATAATTAGTTGGAAAAATGACATTAATTTAATATTAATTTATTAAATTATTAACTAATTTTATAATTATAGATTATAACTCAAAATTTTAAAAAACTCAATTAAGAAAAAAAATAGAAAGTAAGTTATATTACATATAAAAATGTATTTTTTATCATTTAAATAGATAGGCCTATTATCATAATTGTAATCGCGATTTAATATATTTATATATTACTTTCAATTGGTGATTTTACATCTATATCTAATAAAAGTTTTTTTTTTTTCAAAAAATGTATGTTATAGATGAAATAATGATAATAAATAATAAAAAGCAAAGTGTATATTGATAAAATTTTAATAGATCATACTTATTTATATTGACATAATAATTATAGAACTTTTTTTTTACCTATTATATTATTCCTTATCAAAAATAGTTTTTAATCTATCGATCACATGTAAAGAATTATAAAAGATAATAAAAACATTTTTTTTTTTAATATAAAAAAAAAAAGCTTATAAAATGAATCATTTTTGTCATATTAAAATAAGCACTCCTTTAAAAAAGTTGTTTTTATATTACACCTATTTTAAAACCTAATATATATTTTTAGTCGTGACTTTAAACTTCTACGATCTTTAAATCTTTTCTACTCTTTTTTAATAAAACTATTTAGTAGTGATATATATATATATATATGTATATATTTGTGCAAAAATGTAAACATAGAAGCTTTTGTCTCTATTGCTATTCAATGAGATGTTTAAATAAAATATAATACAATTGTTATGTGTCTATTGTTTAGTTTAGGAAATGAAGAATTTTTTTACATGTCTTGGAAACATTTTCTTTCACATACTAATAAAAATTTTTATCTATTATTTTTTACACTATTAAATTAGGCAAACATTAAGTGTTTAAATTATAAATACATTTAATATTTATAAAATAAAGTATTGTTGTTGATTTTAAATTTTACTTACTCTTTTTTCATTTTTCTATTCATCAAAAGTATGATATTAGAAAGCAAAATCAAGTTGTAAAGAAACTTGAAACGTACTGTATTTTATTTCAATTCATAAAATGATCGCTTCTTCCGCTAAAAAAAAATTTTTTTTTTTTCTAGTATTTATATTATTTATCTTATTCAAACTATTATCAATGATACTTATTATTTGAATAAAAATAAAATAATATTGATATACCAGATATAATTAAAGAATTATATAACTATTTTTTTTATTTTTCTACTACCAAAACATACCTCTTGGACTTTCTTTTCCTTTTCTTCAAGTTGTTGATTGGCGGTATTTAAATCTTCCATGTACTTATCAAGATCATTCTCAACAGCCATCATTTTCTTTTGTGTATCTCTAAGTTCTTCCTCACAACGTTCAAGTTTTTCAGCGGTTTGTCTAACTTTTTCTTCAGCAGCATCAGCACGATCGAGAGCATTATCCTAAATTGTATGATATTATTTTTAATTAATAATATTTCTTTTTATTTTCTATATATCATAATCATTTCCTATATATATTTTATTTTGATAATAAAATATTTATTTTTTTTTTTTAAATAATATGTCATTATATTTATTTTCTTAATCATATTATATTCTAACATAAATTCTAATATAACAAACTTTAAATTTTTTCTTAAATATCATCTTAAATTTTAACCTTACAATCCACCCCCTCAGTAATCATCTATCAATGAGTAAATCAACCAATTCCGAGTAATATATCCTCTCACATCTTTTTATCATACTATCAGCAATAATATTTATTATACATACATACATATAATTACTATTATTTTATATTAAGTCTGCTTTATAGCTCTTTTCTAGTATACTTAGGGAAAAGTTTTTAAATCATTCTATCATTAAAATATAATACTAACAATAATGATAATAAATTTCTTAAGTAATGGTTTACTTTATTTAATAAACAGATGTATAAATTTGATAAAAGATCTTATTATAATAAAAAAAAAGTTTTTTTTTTTAAAAATTATATCATGAATAAGTAAAAATATATATCTAAATAATTGACAAACTATAAAATTTATAAAAATTTTAACAAATTGAAAATTGATTATACATTTTACTGTTATTTAAAAAAATATACTTTATTATCAATTCTTACTAAAAATATTTTTTTTATTAAAAAATTACCTTCTCGAGCTTCATAGCTTGCATCTTCTTCTTAATGGCGTCCATCTTGATTATTTATTTTAAAGAAAGGAAAAAGCGATTCTAAAAAGAGTTATTAGAAGATAATCATATAAAATTAATAAAAAATACACTAATATTACTATAATAACGTTTAAAATATAAAATAAAATTACTAAAATAATATATATATTTTAGATTGAGTTGATTTTTATAGAAAATAGTTAAAAAAGATAATCTTATGATTCATCTTTTTTACATGAATGTGATTTTTCTTTTTTGTTGTATGATCAAAAATATATATAACAATGTTTATAGTACTATTGTTAATGTAAAAAAATGTGTTAAATAAGTAAATTAATTGTATTAATAAAATAATTATATAGAAAATAAAAAAGTATAAAACAATTTATAGAAAAAAAAATATATATTATCATGTATATATTTGAAATTAATAATAATTTTAAAATAATAATTTATTTTAAAAAAAATTTAATCATAGTTTAGGAAAATTTTAGGAATTTTTATGAATATATAATATATAAACTCTTTTCTTTTATATATTGGGATAAAAATAAGAATGGCATTAAGTGAATTTAGAAAATATAAGATATATATTTTAATAAAAAAAAAACCATTATAATAATCAAAATACTTTGTAATAGGTGCTTCCATTAATATTTCAGAAACAATCTATGAATGTTTTTAAAAAATATAAGCAATAATAGAAGGTTGATTATAAGAAGATATACTACTAATATCACACTTGCCATCTAGAACATATATATGTTTTAATAATAAATATCCTCTAAACATCTTGTGTTAATATCTCTTAGAATTCCTCCTCCTTACAACTGATACTGATCATAATTCTCTTTATTAAACTGTTTTTATCAGTAGAAATATTTTAATAATACTAGGAAGATATACTAGATATTAATTCTTGTTGATTCTCCTTATTCATAAAATATTTTTAACTCCCCGGCAAATATATTATTCTCTATCAAATATATTTTATTCTCTATCTCTTATCTTTTTTTTTTACCTCTCATATCATAGATCAACAGCTGCCTTTGATTATATTATTTTTATTATTAAATTTAATATTATTCTCCGATAACTAATATAACTTCACACACATTTATATAAAGTCTAAATTTCTCTATCAAAACATTATGTCTTTCTTTACATTTTAACAAACTCAATATAACTCTTCTGGTTATAATGATGTATCTTCAATAATCTTGGCAAAATTTATTGACATTAAATTTTTCTTGAATACAATAAAAGTATGTTACAAATGACTGACACTCTATTTCTTATTAAATATATTACATTTACCAATCACTTTATCCTTAAGATCAAACGCCCTCTGTTATCATATAATATATATCTTTAAAGATATACTTTAAGTCTTTCTCCTAGTCATCTCTATATAAATCCTCTGTTGTCTTCTTTCGCCCCCAATAATTATAAATAATAATTATATTTTTGATTAAAAATGTTTTAACAATGACAATTTTACAAATAAAATTTAATAATACATATATTTTTAAGATAATACTACTGATTGTTAAAATTTTTCTCTGGAATGTAGTTATTATTTTTAATCTTAAATCTTTTATCAGTACATTTTTAATAAATGACATATTTCATTTATATATATTTTCTTATTAATAAAATTTATATACTTTCTTCTTCTTTTTTTTTTTTCTTTTTTGACAAACAAACTACGCCTCCACTTTTTGATTGATATTATTATTTTTAAATGTTATTGAAAAATAAAACCAAAAAGAAAATTTGATTAATTTTTATCTTTATACAATTACGATAATGTCTCATTAATTATATTAAAAAATATTTAAAAGGTTAATGATAGTATTTACAAAGTTAATATTACAAAAAAATAAAAAAAAGATAGTAAAAAAGCTAATGTACAAATAAATTTTGTTTTCTTTTTTTTGCTAAATAAACCTGAAAGGGAGCATCTTTTCGAACCCGTCCATTACGATCACATAAATTTTCAATTCTTCTTCCTGGAGTTACAGCATCAATACGGAATGGTGTTGGCATTGGTTGAATTGGACGATCTTCACTAAAAAGATTTGGAATTTTAAATTTAGGAGTTCCTACAGGTGTATGATATGATGGAAGTGAAGAAATACTACTGGATTCTTCTAAATTATTATATACATTTGAATTACAAGTTAAATCTAAATCAATATTTTCATTTTCTTTATTATCATCCTCCATAAAAGTATTACTTGTTTTTTCTTCTATTTTATTTTGATTAATAATATTATTATCTTCATTATTTAAATTAACTTCATCTTTATTTTCTTTATTATTTATTAGCTAAATAAATAAATTTATTAATAAACAAATTATTTTTTTTTAATTACCTCTTCTTTAAATGTACTATTTTTACTACTTGGTTCTTCCAAAGATAATTGTTTAACATAAACTATAATATATACATATTAGTAATTATACCAAAACATATTATATATAAAAGTTAAAAGAAAAAAAAAAACTATTTCTTAATAATTTCTCTTACCCTCTTTTTCTTTGCATTTTTTTTTTCCAGAAATGATACAATTACCCATTTTTTTTTAGCAAATTTGCTAGATATATTGAAAAAACTTTAACCTTTAATAAAAATAATAATACTATAAAATGAATATTTTATAAATGATGGTATTGTTCACTAAAAACAAATATAATTTGCCTTGATCTATTAATTATTTTCCAGTTAGGACATTTACAATAATTGATTCTTCATGTAGTTTAATCTCCCTCTCTCTCTCTCTTTTTTTTTTCCTATTTCTTCTTTTAATATTTTCTTTTAATTTATTAATAATAATAAATAATTTATATCTTTTTATTATATCTATTTCTTAATTTTTCCTTGATCAATGATCATACTCTATCTTTTTCCAAAATAATTCATTTTATTATATACAATTTTAGTAGATAAGTATATATGTCGCGTTTATTCTTATCATAACATTACATATGATTAAATTTTTGAATTATAACCTTGTAATATTATTAACCATTAGAATTACTTTATTTTTACTTCAGAGAACATCAATTGAACTATCTTCTACTACTTACGGAAATTTTTTTTTATTTATCGTAAATGTGGTAGTGATAGCTGTGGGTATTTATCTATCTATATTACATATATATTTCAATCTATTCCATATTATAACACTGACGTGTTTTAAAATATTGTTTTTCAAAATTAGTATATATAAATATATCAATCTTTCCTTCTAATACAATTAGTTAATATTAATTTGTATATTTATTTTGTATAAATTACATTAGAAATTATTATATTATTTTGTTCCAGAATCACTATTATTTCTAATTTAGTTTTTGAATACACTAGTATTAGAAGGACCATACAACTTTGATTTATTTAAATATAACAAAAAAAAAAGATTTTTTTTTTTTATCTAAAGAGCAAGAATTTCTCTTTACTTTTCCTTCTCAACTTTTTACAAAAAAAAAACAAAAAATACTTATTATATAATAAGTCATATGGCTGCACAAAGAATAGCTGCAACAAATGTATTTAGACAGGGGCATCGTTTAATATTACCATCATCTACTGACTTACAATCACAAGATGATCTTCCTTTGCAACAAAATAGGTAAGAAATTTATTTTTTTTATTACTTTTATTTTAATTTTTTATTTATTTGTAGAATTATAATAAATATAGCTAATGCTAAAACTCAAGGACCATGTTTAGGTGGATATCCATCACTTTACTTGAGTGATGTATTAAAAGGAATATGTATTTCAAATCCTGTTTTTACTATACCTCAAGTTTTTAATTTAAAAAATAATAAAGATACAACAATTAAAAATATCAATACAGAATCTAATTTAAAAACTTCAAATATTGAAGATTTAAACATTTTTGATGTATCAATGTATAGAGACATTGAAAATGGAAAAGAAGATGATGTAAATGATAAAGCAATAGATTTATTTAATAAAAAACATTATTTTGAAGCAGTTAAATTGTTTTATGCAGCATCACAAAGAGGAAATAATAATGCTTTGTATAATTTAGCACAATGTCTTTTTGAAGGTAAAGGTTTACCAGAAAACAAGGGAAAAGCTATAATGATATGGAAAGATTTATCAAAAAAGAATCATTCAGATTCATGTTATCAACTAGCAGTATGTCTTATTAATGGAATTGGTATTGAACAAAATAGAGAACAAGGTATTGAAGAAATGGAAAAAGCAAGTTCTTTAAAACATCCTGAAGCAACCTACTTTTTAGCTGTAAAAAATATGAAATCACCTGATTTTGATGAGGATCTTTTGAAGCGCCAAATGTCTCTTCTAATAGCGGCTTCACCAAAATATGAAAATAAATTTAAACAATTTCTGGGTTACAAAGATTTTCCTGAACGTGTTAGTGTTGTTGTAAGGCAAATTCTTAGTAATATTGATAGAGAATACAACAGATGTTTCCAAAGTTTTTTTATCAAATTTCCTTTTTAGTTTTTTTTTCTAGTCAATAATATATGAGTAGAATATTAATTAGAGTGTTTTGAATCACTATGACTCCGAGTGCCACCTACTAAGGTGAATATTTTTTTTGTGATATTTTGTACATATATTTGGGTTAACAATTTTTATTTCTTAGTTGTATTTATATTCGCCATAAAAGTATTCTATTATATTTTGTGTTTTTTGAAGTAATTTTTATTGTGAACTTGATGAATTTCAAAGTTCATGTTATATTTAAAAAAATTTGTTTTTTGCTTCATAAATTATTTATGTTGGAAATACTAACAAAAGAACTTTTAAAAATAAAATTAGAAAAAATTTTACTCACTTTAAATTTGTATAATTAAATTAAAACCAATTTATAAATTGATTCAAATAATATTAATGGTAATAAATTAAATAAAATAAACTATTTTTGTGTTTTGAACTTACAAAACTATTTTTTTTGAATAAGATTGTCATATTACCTCAAGTCAAACATTTTCCCAAAGACTATTGGTGTAATATTGAAATCATATTACAATTCGCAGTTTTTTTTCTTTGTGTAATTTGTAATCAAAAAAAATTATATTGTAAAATTATCCATTTTTCAGGAAAAAAAAATTTCTACACAAAAACTATTACGTTGATAAAAACTAAAATAGGTGTTGTAAATAACGGCATATGAATTAAATGGCTTACATTTCTAAGGTAATTTTTATATTTTATAATTTCTATAAATTTAATTAAATTTAGCTAACATTAAAAAATTTTCTTTCTTTTAAAGAAGAACAGGAATTAAATTTTGATTCAAAAGTGAACATTATTTGTGGGCGAAATGGATCTGGTAAATCGAATATTTATACAGCTTTCTGTCATATTTTTACGGATATATATGATAAGCAATCAATTTTGGAGAGAACTCGTACACTTTTTGATTCTGCAAAATATGGCAATGAAGCTTTGATAGCCGTTGAGGTTATTGGAAAAGTTAAAGAAACTGATAATAATAATATTTTTGTTATCAAGAAAATAATAACACCTCACAAGCAAGTATTATATTTTAATGATGATATAGTTACTCGTAAAGATGTATGTTTTAATATAATTGAATATGATTCAGAAATATTTCTAGCTTACTATAATGTTACAATCATTAGGATTTCAATGTATTAATAAATATATAATTCTTAGGCAAGGCGAAGTGGTAACAGCTAAGGATTTTAATCAAAATGGTCTTCTTAAAATTCTTCTCCAATTTTTTGAAATTGATGAATCTGTAGTTTGGGAGGGAAAATGTAAAAATGCTATTACCACTTGTAAAAAAAAAGTAGAAAATATTCGTAATGTTGTAGATTCAAAACAGCAATTATATTCCGACTACAATAATAAAGTTAAAGACTATAAAAGAATTTCAAGTTTAGAAACACTGAAAAACGCATTAACAAAGAAGATAAGATTATCTAAATATGAGGATTACACGACTGATGTTGCTCGGGTTAGATGTATGATTAAAGATTATGAAAATGAGCATGAACGGTTTTCTGAGGAAAAAAATGTTATTTCTAAAAATAGTTTTCTTACTGCTCAAAATATTTCAGAATGTTGTTCTAAGTTAAAAGATATTAGGGAAAAAATAAGTCATAACAATGAAGAAATTTATAAAAAAACAGAAGAATTAAGAGAAAAAAAATTATCATTTAATGGTATAAAATCTGAATTAGAAGAAATTTCAACTAAAAAATCAAAAATTCGTAATCAAATTAATCAGGTGACAAGTGAATTAGATACTGCTCGAAATACATATGCTTCACTTCAAAGAGAAATTGGAGAGGCTGAAGTTACTGAGAAAGATGAGCTATCTTCAAGGATTTTAAGTATTTCTCAGGATTTAGTAGAAAAAAAGAAATTTCAAGGGCTTTTAGAAAATGGGTCTCCTCGAAAAACAATTGAATTAATTGATTTAGAAATCCAAAAGTTTGATAATTTTTTGCAAGAAGAGAAGATGAAAATTAATGAACTAAATAATAAACATTCTCAAATGAGGGAAAATATACAGGAGTTTGAAAAAAAAATTGAAAGTGCTAAATCAGAGATATCAACTTACGATGATGCATATAATACTACTAAAGCTAGTTTTGATGAACTTCTTGCTGAAAAAAGTAGAATTTTACTAGGTATTGGAAAAACAAAAGATGCTCTCTCAGATGGTATTTCAATTCAATCGCCTATAGATGAATACTATAATAAACAAAAATGTTATGGTCTTAAAGCTATTGAAGAATATTTTAATTACAGGAATTTTTATGATGTAAAAAATATGAATTATAGCCAATATTCTGATATATATTTTGGTTCATTATGTGATGTTTTTAAATGTAATGATGAATTAGCAAAAAAATATGTTGAATTAGCCGCACCAAAATCAACATTACTTGGAGTTGTAGTTAACAGTGTGTGCGAAACAAAAACGATACAAGAGATTCTTGCCAAAGTTTCATGTAAAAAAAAAATTAATTTATATCCTTTAGAAAAATTTAAAGATTTTCAAGTTAGAAGGATTGATGAACCTAATGTCAAATCTTTAATAGATGTATTAACTTTTGATGAAAAATTTAGAAATTTAATTATTTCTATTTTTGGTAGCTGGTATATTACTGATAACATAAGGACAGCACACCGTATTAATCTTAAATACAAAGTCAATTGTATAACTCATGATTTTTCTGTTCATCGAAATAATGGACAGATTACATGTGGTATTTCAAAAGAAACTTCAAATGTTATTGATGTTAGACAAAAATTTCTTGAAGATCAATTTAATTATAAAGAGAAATTAATTCAAATTGAAAAATTACAATCTGCGCTAGCTGTTCAAAATCATAAACTTGTTGAAAAAAATGAAGAAATTAATTTGTTACAATCTAAATTAGAGTCTGTTAGAAATGAGAAGAAAACATGTGATAGTAATTTATTACTGAATGAAACTAAACTTAATGATTTGAAAAACTCCATCATTTATGTTGAAAAAGAAATTAAAAATTCTTCAAATTATATAGATGAACTTAGTTCTAAAATTGAAAAGTTAAATAATTTTAGAAATACACAAATGGATTCTCAAACTAGAAAAAAAATTTCTAAAGAAATATCTGATTTAGAGGAATCTCTAAAAGCTTTGAACAAAAAAATGAATGCTTTAATAAAAAAAAATAGCAATTTACTAAAATTACGAGAACAAGAAAAACAGGTAGAGTTTCTCGAAAAGCAACATGAAACTTATACAAAAAGCCTTGATGATGATTTGGGTGAGGATCGTTTACTTCAACTTAAAGATCAACTCCAGCAATGTATTAGCAATTACCAAAATGATATAAAAAGACTTAAAGAAATTGGTGAAAATTTTAATGATACTGTTAATGAACTTGAACTTAGATGTAAAGAATTAAATGAAGAAAAGGATAATTTGTCTTCCTATTTAAAGAATATTCATAATAAGATTGATGTAATTTTGGGAAAGATAGAAGATTTGCAATATCAATTGGATAAATATCAGGGGTACGGTGAAACGTTGTCGCAATATCAATTAACAGTTGCCGAGGAGCGGGCATTTCATGATTATAAACATTTTAGTATAAAAGATTTAATGGAAGAATACGAGAAAATTAACTCAAGATGTGAATTTGTGTCTGGAGTTAAAAATGAAGATATTGAAGAAATGGAAGAATATATTTCTGACTATGATTATATTGTTGAACAGTCTATTTCAGTATCTGATAAATTCGAGGAAACGGCTAATTATGCAGACATTTTAATAACTGGTAAAAATCGTACATTTATTGAAGGGTCAAAATTTATTTTTAAACAAGCTTCCACTTTATTTAAAAGATTTTTTCCTGATGGAGAGGTACGTTTCCAGCTTACTCTTAAAAAATCTATTCCCCTCGATAAATTAACACTAAAAGATATAAAAGGGATTCAAATTAGAGTAAAAACTTCAGGTGATGGCAGTTATATAGAATGTGGGTTTTCAGGAGGTCAAAGAAATGTTATAGTTTTATGTCTTATTATTGCTTGTCACAATTATTTTTCCTGTCCATTTATGTGTTTTGATGAAATTGAAGCTGATTTAGATACAGCCTTCAGAGCTTCATTTGTTGAAATTATTAAATACCTTAATTATAACAATCAAATATTTTTGACAACATTCCGAGAAGAGACAACTAAAATTGGTGGTACATTTTACCAAATATCTGCAACAGAAAATGGTTCAATTGCTTCGAGAATAAACAAAGATGAAGCATTAGCATTAATTGAGCGATAAAAATTTTTTTTTTAATTTTAATAATTTTTTTATATTTGTATAATTTAATATTTTTAAATAAAAGTGATTTATATTGGTATTATATTTTACACTTCTCATTAATGAAAATAAATGTATGAAAATAAAATACATTTATGTTGATTTTCATCTAGCTTCACAAAAATAAATGAATAATATGATTGATATTTCATTTATATTATAAAAATGCTATTACAATGAACTTATACGTAATTAGGACTATTTTATAAATGAAAACTTTATGTTTCAAAAACATTAAGTTTTAATAGAATACAAAAAACTTTATAATTATATTTATATAAATTATTTAGTTATCCTACAAAACTACCAGTCTTACTTTTAGATTTGCTTCCTTTAGTTTTATAGGTAGAAGAATTTGATTTATTGCTTTTTGAATTTGAATTTGAATATTTTGATCTAGTTCCTCTTGATTTAGACAATGATCTACTCATAGTACTTCTTGTAAATTCACTTTTTGACATTGAAGAAGCACCACTTGCACTTGTAGCTTTTGATAACAATTTTATTTTCTTTCTTCTTTTTATAATTCTAAATGTTACTAAAACAATTACTAATATTATTATAAAGACTGCTGCACCAACACCTGCAATAATAGGTACCAAAATTTTATTTCCAACTTGATCAATTTGATTTCTCAAATCATTATATTGCATTACTTTTTTTTGATACATATATGGTCTATCAAATGCTGTATAATTACATTCAACAGTTGTTCCATCAGTAAATTTGTATTTATTACCAACATAAATAATTGCTGATTTATTATTTTTAAAACCATCTTCTGGAATATTTCTTACAACATCATATGAAATTTTTTCTTTTCCTCTGTATTGTATATGCATAAATTTAAGTTCACCAAAGTTGTTTACTTTGAGATCACATACTAAATATTCCTTGCTATCTGTATAAATTTTAGTGTTGGTTGTTGCTTCAAATATTGATTCTGGTAATAACATAATATTTCTATCTTGTAAATTGTTTTTTCCGGCACAATTACCAGGACAATCTATTTGACAACTATATAATCCAAACACATTGTCTGACTCAGAAGAAAATATTAACTCACTTAAAGCTGGTTGCGTGTTTTCTTTAAGTGTATCATCAAGAACTCTTTGTAATTTTGTCTTAAATGTTAATTCATAGAAATCATCGAATCTTGCATCTCTTCCACCAGCCTTAACTCCACGACATCTTATATCTATTTTACCTTTTTCTATATAATTTTTATTTAAAAAAACAACGGCAACTTCTTTATCACCTTCTAATTTTTTTGTATGTACATCAAGAACTTCCTTTTTATCTATTTCAAATGTAAATTCCATTTTAACATTTTTTATATATCCAGCGCATTCTGGTTGATAATTCTTAAAAATTTGTTTTTTAAAAATTAATAAAACACGTTCTTCTCTAAAAAGTTCATTAGAAGTTGACTTATATACCAATATAATTTGATTATAATAAAATTTAAATCCTTCTCCAAAATATATCATTTCTGATTTTCCAGATATAATATTATAACTACTGTCAACATAACCATATGAATTTTTTTGATCTACAACTTTACCCTTACAATAAACTTTTCCTCCCTCTATTTTAATATTGTTACCCCTTAATTCATTATTTTCAAGATTGTTAAGTGTAACCTTAAAACCAATTTCAATATTTTTTTCACCTTCCTGAATAAGTTCTCCACATACAAAGTACTTATTGTGATGATGAGTATTTGTAACAGCAAATGCTGGAATGTATACATTTGTATCAAAAAATTCTTTACCAGCTGATTGACCACCTTTAACTACATAACCTCTTACTTGATATCTTGTTATATATGCTGCTACTACCCAATTGTGATATGGACAAGGTACTAATGGAAAGAAATCTCCACTAACTCCTTCAAAATATATACCTTTATTTTGGTCATCTGGTTCAAAAACAATATAAAAAATTCTGCTAATTTTATCTACTCTTGCAAATTTATTAAAACAATATTCATCACAATTCATATTATGGACAAAAAATAAACCAATTTTACAGGTATCAACAGTACACGGAATAGTTTTTGTTTGGCGTAGTACTTCGATTTTTTCATCATGAAAATTTTTTACTGGCATATATACATTCTTCATATCTTTTGACCCACTACAAAAATAAGTTAATAATCCATTACCTTGTTGAATATATTTTGCCAACTCACGAAGCTTAAATTTTAATATTTGTATATTTTTAAGTTTCTTTTCATTTCCTAAAATAATAGTTTGTTCTTTTAAGTATTTGGCATATTGATTTTGAACCAGATTTTGAAAAATAATTGGGTTCATACTAAATGAATCACCTTCATCTTTTGAAACACCTACAAATTCTTGTGGCATAGAATATGGGCAAGAAAAATCAGCTTGATGCCAACCTATTTTATAAAAAATATATTCAAAAATACTTCCATTAATTACATTTGTAAAATACAATAAATAAATTAATATTAATAATTTCATATTAAAAAAATGATATTTATGTAAAATCCTCCTATTTTTATGTATAACATTTGTTAAAAATTTTAATATTTGTTAATTTTTTTTAACTTTTAATAGAAAATATTAAAATAATAATTTTCTATATTCAATTTTATTCATTAATTGTGCAAAAATTATTTTTTTTTAACATTCCATTACTTTTGAATATATTATTAATTATAAATTTGAAAATTATATTATTAAATTTTATGATTGGAAATTATACATAATTGTATGTTTTTTTTAATTTTAAATATAAAAAAAATGATAACACTAGTAATAAAAAAATAACATAATTTGATTATTAGCTTTTTTTTTTTAAAAAAATTTTTTGAAATCATATTTAGAATTTTTGATTTAACAAATTTATAGTGTTTGTTTATAAGACTGAAAGTTGTTAGAAAAGATTAATACAAAAACTTGATAATTTAAAATTTCTAGTAACAATTTTTTTCAAAATATTAAAATATATTTATTTTAAAAAATGTTTAATCATATTGAAATGCACTTATTTATGAATATAATTGTTTAGTTATTATTTCTAATAATTTAAAATTTAGCTTTATCATATTTTAATGTATTTTAATAATTTTTATAATAAAAATATTTGAAAAGTCAAATTAACATATAAAATTTAAACATTCATAATAAAATAATTTTATGTATACAAATTATTGTAATGGCAAATATTTTATTAATTATTGTTTTTAATTTTTTTTTTATAGACTTTGTAATTATTGTTTTTATATTAACTATTTCTACAGTAATTTATTTATGTCAGGCAAAAAATCAAATATACACCAACTTTACCTAAACTATAATATTTAAAAATACTAGTATAAAATGTTATCATCAACAGATTTTTAACAAAAAAAAATTTATATGATTACATTGTAAAAAAAAGAATATATGCTTTACAGTTCTGCTAATGATATTAAAATAATTTATTTAAAGATTAAGATATTTAAAATACATGAAAAATATTATTTATATTTTTATGGTAATAAAGTTAGTGATTATAAAATTTGTTTTATAAGAATTCAAAATTCTAATAATAAAAAAACATATCAATTAGAATAATAATTTTCTAAATTATTTAGATCTGTCTTATGGTAGATTTTTTAGATGATAATTAAATTTGTGTAAATAGAAAAGAATTTAAACATAAAAATTATTTCTTTTTATTTAAAATATCAATGAAGAAAACTTTTTTTAGATCTTTGCAAAATTCAAATTAAACAGCATAGTAAGTATAAACAATATTAGTTTACCAGTTAATTAATTTTTAAGTAAATTTTTTAATTTGTTAATTTTTGTTGTAATATTAACCATATTTTAATTCATTTTTTTATCAAATCCTTATTCAACAACAATACTTAACATTAAAAATAATATCTAAAAATAAATAAAATTTTTATTCTAAAATTAAATAAATAATTAATTTAAATTGAACAATTTTATATATTTTTAATAAGTTTAAAATTAAATATACATAAAAGATTTTAAATATTTTATCTGTATTAATATTAAAAAGATAAAAAAAAAACTATATTATATAATTTTATTATTCATAAAAATAAATAACATTTATTAAATAGTTATACTAATATTATATATAATGAGTTGTTAATACAAATTACTGCAACCAGATGTAAAAATAAATTTTATTTATAATTTTTAATTTTAAAATTATTTAAACACTATATAATAATAATTTATTGATAAGTATTTGTTTGATTTAAAAAAAAATTAAAATTTCACACATTTTTAATTTATTAAATATTTTTAAAAGATAAAAGTTATTAATTATACACGGCATTGATAATTAGGTATTACGATTTGCCATTTGCATAAATACAAATCACATAATTGTTTTATTATTTATGATAAAAAAAATTGTATTTAGGCTATAAAACATCTGAATTTAGTTTTATTACAGTAAATATTTTTAAATAATTTATAATGTATTTGATTTTTTTTTATTAAAACACTAAAGTTAGTATCATAAAATTATGAAAAAAGGAATGGCACAAGATGTTTGATATATACACCTTAAATTGATAACTCTTTGTCATTAAACATAATGTTATAAAAATTTATATATATATATTTTGCTTTTATAAATTTGTAAGTAATATTTATTGAAACCTTAATTAAAAAATTTTTATTTGAATATTTAAAAATGTTAACTTAAAACTATTTTTATTAAAAATGTCAAACTTTTTTTTTATTAATTAATAAAAGCTACTATAATTTAGTTATATTTTATAAAAATTAAACAATTATTTTATGTTAAGCATAAAAAAAATTTCAATCTTATTTTTAAATATTTTACAAACATAGTAAAAATTTAATGATCGTAATCAAGGGGATACAAATAATTAATATACTTATATTTTCTACTTTTACATATTATTTAAACATAATTACAAAAGTAAAATAAAATAAAGAATATTTTTTTATATTATACTAAAGTTATTTTTGTGTAATGTTATGATATTAAATTAACTATATTTTTACAAAAATTATTAAAATATAAAAAAAGTATTAAAAATATTTCAATTTTTAATAGATCAATTTATAATGTTAAAAAAAAAACTAATTATATTTTATCAAAGATATCGTTTTATAATATATAAATAATGTAAGAATAAAGTTTATAAATATGATGTATTTTAATAAAGGGGTAATTAAGCTTGTTTATATTTTTAAAATAAAAACATTTTTTTTGTGTACTTATTATGTTTTTTTTATTACACATATATAATTAATTTAACTTTATATTATTCTTAAGAATTTTATTTTTAGTTTATAATTAATATATGCTATATTCTGTTCTGTATTGGCTTAATAATAAAAATATTTTTCAAGTAATTAATTAAAATTGTTTTTAAATAGAAGTATTTATAAATAATGAAATCACAGTTAACAATGGCTCCATATTCTACCACAGATGATTATTGTATTGAATATATAAAAAATATTAATTATATTATTGGTGGAATCACTCTTATAACATCAATTGCATTAATGTTTTTACAAAGTTTAATTTTTATTGTAAGTATTTAATAATTAAAAATAGTTAAAAAAAAATTTACAGATATTAAAAAAAAATTCCAGTATTGCTAAAAGTATTTCTTTTCGGTTAATGAAACATTTAGGTTATACAGAAATAGTACAACAAATATGCCATCTAATTTCATCATTTTATGCACTATTTTATTTTTATCCAGATAATATTTTTGGAACATTTATAGCATCATTATTACAAACAACTTATCTCTCATCAATAATATTTCTTTTAATTTTAACTTTAAATAGACTTGATGTATTTTTTAATAGAAAAATTTTATGTTCATTAAATAGAGAAAAATTTATTAATTATTCTGTAATTATTAACTATCTCTGGAGTGTTGTTTTGTTGATATTTTTTATGGTACCAGATTTTCAATTACACTACTCACTTTATGATTTTGGATGGCAATTTGTGGCAAAATCTCCAAATTGGACAATAGCAAAAATGTTTGAAAATAGATATGTAATAATAATTTTATGTTTTTGTTTTATTCTTTATGTTGTTATAATTGGAAAAATACTACAATTAAAAAGTTATACCTCCAAAGGTACAACTATTTCATTTTCAGAAATTAGTTTATTTTTACAAGGAATTATAAGTTTTCTTTTTATAGTTTTTCTTGAATCATGTTGGAGTTTTTTGTATTTATACTTACCACAAACAAAATATTCATTTACAATAATTAATTATTTATATCTCTTTAGTAGTGGTACAAATGCTATTGTAAGTTTAATTTTTATAAAGTAAGTTTTTATTTTTTTCAAAATAATTTAATATTGTTATTTAATTGCAGAGAAATACGTCTAGGTTTGAAAGATTTAATATTTCCACGTAAAAATAAAATAAATGGTGAAATTAGAACAATAAAAATAACTTCACCCAAGTCAAAAATATAATAAAATTTATTTGAAAATTAATTGTAATATATAATATTACTTGAAAAAAAAATATTAATAATCTTGCCTAATTCAACTAAATTTTTTATTTATTTTATTACTGTATATCATTAAAATAAATTAATGATTTTTTTTTATTTAATTTTAAATAAGTTAAAATGATAATTTAATAAAAAAAACAACAAATACAATTATTATATTAAAATAAAAATTGGATTGGACAGTCAATAAGTTAGTTTTATTTCTTTTATAAACATATAAATAAAAAGTAATGATTTTATAGTTATATAAATATAGTCATTTTTTTTTATTTTCTAAATTTTAAAACCATTTTTTGATCTTTAAATATTAAAAAATAATCAAATTGTCTGTTTTATATAAATGTATTTTTTTTTATTTCAATAATTATATAATCTACATATATTATTATCGTTTTATTACATTTAATATATTTAAATTTTTAGAAAAATAAAAATATAAGTGTCTGAATAAATGTCATTTTGTCATTTTTTTTCAACTTATGTTTAATTATGTCATTTGAAAATACATATATTCAATCATTTATAAACCAAACTGATTCATTGTCAGATATTACTAATGTTATAAATTTAAATAAATTAAATGAATATCATATCCATAAAACTTATAAATGTAAAGAAAGTTCATATGTTTTAAGTCGGTTAATTACTGATAATATCAAAAGTTCACAAATATTTTGTTCAAAATATTATAATCATGAAGCAATTACTATGATTGAAATGATGAAATATATTTGTAATACACCAGAAGAGGAACTTGAAGGTGTTACTTGTGTTAAAATTTTTATTAGTGATGATACAAGAATGCTTTCAGATGATTGTAAAACATATCTTGCTCAAAGTTATTCTTACTTTTCTCAATTTTTATTAAATAAATTTGAAAATTCTACAGAATTAAGTATAATTAATGGTTTTGGTACAGAAAAAATTAATGATTTATTTGTATTTCAAGTTATTGAAACTATAAAGTCAAAAAATATCAAAAACTTGACGGGAATAGATATAAATGATGTAATATCTTATGGTAAAAAATATAATTTTATGGAAAATGATATATTTAATGGAATGACAGGATTAAAAAAACTTACTTTAACTATTAATACAACTAAACAAAGTACAAATTTATTAGAGTATGAAAATATCATAAAAAATTTTCTCAATTATTTGTTCAAAAAAGAAATAGGTTTAAATATTATTTTTAAAAGTGATGATGGATTTATGGATAAATGTTTAAATATATTAGAATATAATGAGACAATTGGAATAAATATAAAAATTGATTTTCTTGATGATTGGAGACAATTTTTTTTCCTATATAAATCCAACAAATTAAATGACAAACAAAACAAAGTTTTGGAAAATTTATCAAGTGTTAAATTTTACTTGGAATCATTTAACGATTTTGTCGATTTAGAAGAAACAATTAATTCATTAAAAAATTTAGAAACTATTAAAATAAATGTTGGCGGATTTGTGCAGAAAATTGTTTCTGAGGAGTCATTTGATTATATTTATTCTAGTTACTATTTAAGTCATTTTACTCATTTTAAATGTATCTCAAAAAGTTTGAAATGTGCTGAAATTTCATCTGTTTATAGTTACTCACATGATGATTCAAAAATGGAAGAAGTACAATTGTTTTGCAATTATCTTTTAGAACAATTAATTTCAATTTTACCGGAAACAATTACTTCATTATCTTTGTTAGATACCAGTGGTATAGAAGAAAGAACATTTAGAAAAATTTCTTATGAACTTCCGTCACTTACTACAATTCTATTTGTTCGTTGTCAAGGTATACCTGAAGAATCACTTATGGAATTTCGTGAATTAAAAAATGTTGTCATTTATGGAGATAATGAAAATATATTAGATAGTCTAGATTCCGAGATAACAATTAAAGGGATTCAAAGAAATTAAATAATTTTAACAATATTTCAAGTATATAAAAAATTTTATAACTTTCTTAAAATTTTTATAAAATACTTTTATTTTAAAAAAAATTGTACTAATAAGCTGGTGTTAGTAATTTTAAAAATATAATGTTTATTTATTAGTTATTTTAAATTATGGAATAACATTTTAAAAGAATTTCTAAAAGTTACACAGAGATAAAAATACTCATTTTTGATTTTTTTGACACAAACAAAAAACTATTATCAATTTTCAGATTTTACAAAAATCATATTTTTGAATTCAAAAAATTTTTCTCATAAAATATTGCCTTTGTATTGTAAAGGGTAATACTTTTGCATGAATAAATATAAAAAAAGTATCGCTCAAAAATAACATTATATATTTTTGATAGTAAATTATCTTATTTTTTCCATATTTTTACAGAATCTATTTTTTAAGATTTTGTTAATCTGTAAAAAAATAAAAAGTATTTATAATTTATAATTTATGGTCTTTAAATTAATAAAAATTCTTTCTTTTTGTTATTTAACATTAAAATTATTTAATTCAATAAGAATACGTAAGAATAATTTAATTTATATTGTTTAATTTATCAATTACATATACATTTGGCATCATTATAAAACATAATTAATGTATTAAAACCATTATGCATAAATTAATTGAGATAATATAATAAAAAGTATTTTTTAAACATATTTTAATATATTGTTTTCTATAAAAGATTACATTAGGAATAATTTTTAAAAAGTACTTTTAAAAAAGAAAAAAATTAATTAGTTTTTTTCAAAAGACTGAACTTTTTATATAAATCTATTAGTTCCTTATTAAAAGAAAAAAATACTAAAAACAATTTTTTATAAATACAATAACTTTGAAAAACAAATTACATATGCATAGTATGAGCTTTTTTCACCTGATTATTTATCAAGAATATAACATAAACTAAGAATTAACATTTGATAAAAAAAAATATAAATAATGAGATAAATTTGTATGTTTTGAATACTTGAAATTATCATAGGGATCACAGTTTTTAATAAATATTATTTTGAAATTATTAAACAACATACAACAATGAAATTAATTTTTATCACTAAAATGTAAAAATCATTTTTAATATATTATAAATTATGGCAATAAAAAATAATAAACTTTTTTATTCATAATAATAAATAGTTTTTTTAAATAAGTTCTTAATTTCTTTTCATATGAAACTTTATTACGACTGTCGTTAAAATTTTTTTAATATAAAAATTACTCCCATGTTGAACCAATAATGATATGTAAAAAAAAACTTTTTGTGGAATCTTAGTATGAAATTATGTTCATTGGATAGCCCTTTAAAAAAGATGAATTTTGAATATAATCAAGGATATGTAAAAATTAAAACTTCAGAAGTTATGAGCCTTCAAAGTTGGAGGCGAAAGTGGGGAATATTTTTTGCAAAAAATCGCCTTTCGTGATAGAAACGTGATTTATAAAATTCATTTGACTATTCTAGATCAATTTTAAGCAAGAAATTTATTAAAAGTAGTCCCATCTTCATAGGACTTTTCAAACTTGAGATATGATGAAAAATGTTGCTTGAGAAACGCTTCCAAGAACGTACTCATAACTCAAGTTACACAGCTCGTGGAAGTATGAAATTTGTTGCGCTGGGCTTCTTTCAACTTTTTAGATGTAGTCCACGTTGAAAAGTTTTCTTGATTTTCAAAAGTTTTCAAGATATAGTATTTGGTATTTTTTCGCGCTTAATCTTTTGTCATCATTTTTTATATCTCAAAAATGGTTGGTGATATAAAAAAATTTTGAAGGTAGACCCTATATGAAAACTAAAACGAAGATGATTCCAGAAATCCGCTTGTTTCTAGCTTCATTTTCAGAAGAGTTATAACAAAAGGCGGAAATTTTTTCTAAATATTCATTGTTCATGACTTTTTAGCATTTCAGCTAAAAATTGTCATATGAAGATAAGCTTAGTGTCAAACGATTTTTCTTTAAAAGTTATTCTAATATGAATAATTTCTGTAAAAATAACTTCAATATTTCCTGATTTTCAAAATATGTCCAAGAAGCTCCAACTTAACTTGTCATCAAAACTTAAAAAAACAACTTTTTTTAGAATTTTGGCATAATATTATATTCATTCGATAACCCTTGAGGAGAGATGAATTTTGAATATAATCAAGGATATGTAAAAAATAAAACTTCAGAAGTTATGAGCCTTCAAAGTTGGAGGCGAATGTGGGGAATATTTTTTGCAAAAAATCGCCTTTCATGACCCAGTTAAGTATTTTTAAATTAAAAAATATATTCTAGATCAGATTTTTACGAGAAAATCATTAAACTTAGTCCCATCTTCATAGGACTTCTCAAACTTGAGATATGATGAAAAATGTTGCTTCAAAAACGTTTTCAAGAATGTACTCATAACTTGAGTTACACACATCACAGAAGCCTCAAACTTGGTGCGCTGGACTTCTTTTAACTTTTTAGATGTAGTCCACGTTAAAAAGTTTTTTTGATTTTCAAATGTTTTCAAGATATAGCATTTGGTATTTTTTCGCGCTTAATCTTTTGTCATCATTTTTTATATCTCAAAAATGGTTGGTGATATAAAAAAATTTTGAAGGTAGACCCTATATGAAAACTAAAATGAAGTTGATTCCAGAAATCCGCTTGTTTCTAGCTTTATTTTCAGAAGAGTTATAACAAAAGGCGGAAATTTTTTCTAAATATTCTTTGTTCATGACTTTTCAGTATCTTGGCTAAAAATTGTCATATGAAGATAAGCTTAGTGGCAAACGATTTCTTTTAAAAAGTTATTCTAATATGAATAATTTCTGTAAAAATAACTTCAATATTTCCTGATTTTCAAAATATGTCCAAGAAGCTCCAACTTAACTTGTCATCAAAACTTAAAAAAACAACTTTTTTTAGAAATTTGACATAATATTATATTTATTCGATAGCCCTTGAGGAAAGATGAATTTTGAATATAATCAAGGATATGTAAAAATTAAAACTTCAGAAGTTATGAGTCTTCAAAGTTTGAGGCGAAAGTGGGGAATATTTTTTGCAAAAAATCGCCTTTCATGATCCAGTTGAGCATTTTTAAATTAAAAGATATATTCTAAATCAGATTTTTACGGGAAATTCATTGAAATTGGTCTCATCTTCATAGGACGTCTCAAACTTGAGATATGATGAAAAATGTTGCTTGAGAAACGCTTTTAAGAACGTACTCATAACTCAAGTTACACAGCTCGTGGAAGTCTGAAACTTGGTGCGCTGGACTTCTTTTAACTTTTTAGATGTAGTCCACGTTGAAAAGTTTTTTTGATTTTCAAAAGTTTTCAAGATATATTAATTGGTATTTTTTCGCGCTTAATCTTTTGTCATCATTTTTTATATCTCGAGAGTTTATAAAGGTATAAAAATGTTTAGAAAGTAAACTCTATGTGAAAACTGAGCAGAAGTTTATTGCAAAAAACATTTTGATTTTTTCTTCATCTATTAAAAAATATAACCAAAAGCGTAAATTTTTTAAAAATATTCATTATTTCCGACATTTTAGTATCTTGGCCAAAACTTATCACATATTAAAAATTAGTGTCAATCAGTTATTATATAAATTTAAATGATATTAAAATATTTTTTAGAGATATTAAAAAAAAACTAAAAAAATAGTAAGTTTTGAAATTACTTCTGAAAAAATTTTTCTTTTGCAAGTTAAAATTTTTTAATAATGAATACTTTATTCATTGGTTAACATTCCATATCCTTTATTGTCTTTTAAAAATTTATTAATTTAGTGCAATGTTATCTAATATTAATAAAAACATATGTTATTTATTACATTAATAAATATTATTTTTAATTCACTTCCTTCATCAACACTTACGTTCTATTGTTTTTATTGATCTGTAGTTTTATAAAAAATATATTTTCATATACTTTTTATATAATTTAAAATTTATTAATACTTTGAAAATAATTATAATATAAATGAACACAAAATGTTTTACAAATTGCATTGAAAACGAAATGAAATTTAGAAATGATTTTATATTTTTAATTTATAACACAGAATTTCCAGAAATATATTTGTAAATTTTACAAATACAATTATATTTAAACAAATTTAAAATATTTCAAAAATATCCAGAAAAAAATTTTAATTAAGTTTATCCATATTAGTATTATTTTTATCTTCTTTTGTATGCAAACTTTTATTTCTCAGCAAAACAAGTTATTGTTTTAAAAGCATTTAATTAGTTTTAAAAATTTATAAAATCTAATATCAATACAAATAATTATATTTGTATTGCTAATTTTTATTATTTATTATAAATATCTATGTCATCTTTTATTTAATTAATTAATGAAACAATTGTATAACAAATATTTGTTGTAAAAAATTATTAAATAATTGAAAAATAGAATTAATTTATACATTGTTTAAAACACTTTAACAAAAAAAAAAAAAGAAATAATGTCATAAACATTAATGTGATAATTGAAAAAAATAATAAAACAATTATTAATTAAAAATTATAATGTACTAATTTTATTTATATTAAAAGAAATTAATTTAGATAACAGTTAATAAATTTTTAATAAAATTTCTTTCAATAACTTTATTTTAATGTGGTAACGATATAAAATAACAACAAAAAAGAAATTGAATTACAACTTGTCAAAGTAGTTATCCAAAACTGGAACTTCAATCTTCAATCCCTTTCTCTTACGTGTCTCAAGAATAACTTGATTTGGTTTTGTTCCTGCTTCAAGTGGATTTCCTTGGAGAACTTGCCAATGGTCAAAGACACATTGTGGGAAAGCTTGTCCACCAGTGTTAGAACGAAGATCAGCTGTAAATCCGAATGATTCATTGACAGGAAGATAACTCTTAACATGGAACATTGGGGTACCAACAATTTGTGATTCTTCAAAGACATGACCACGTCTTCTATTGAGTACACCATAAATACCTCCAACAGCAACTTCAGGACATTGAATTTCTACCAAGTAAACTGGTTCCAAAAGTCTTGGTTCAGCTGTAAGAACGGAAGCATACATGACACGACGAGCAGTTGGAATGATTTGACCACCACCACGATGGATAGCGTCAGCGTGAAGGGTAACATCGTGAATGTTGAAACGAACACCACGCATATTTTCGTCACAAAGAACACCTTCTTTGGTGGCCCATTGTAAGGCAGCAACACATGAATCTTTAATTTCATTAAGATATTGAACTCCCTTAGTTACATCAACAAGAATGTTTGGTCCAGTTCCGTCTGGTCCGAAAGCCCAAATCTTTCTAGCTTCAGTAACATCATATTCATATTTCTCAGCAAGAACTTTAGCACGAGCTTTCATTTCATCACGAGCAGTAATGTGTCCACCTTCAATATCATCAGCTAATCCATCTGGCATTGGTACGGCTTTCATGAAGATACGGTTATGCTTATTTGGTGATTTAGATAAACACATAATAGATGACTCACTAATAACAGTTTCTCTGTATGAAACAACAGGGTCAGATTTTTTGAGTGGGATACAAGCGTGATCTTCTTCTAAATCTTTAAGACAAATTTCCAAATGTAATTCACCAGCACCAGCAATAATATGTTCTCCAGATTCTTCAAAGATACATTGAACCATAGGATCAGATTTGGCAAGACGTTTAAGTCCTTCTACAAGTTTTGGAAGATCTCCTGGGTTCTTTGGTTCAATAGCAACACGGACGACTGGTGATACACTGAATTTCATAACTCTAAGATTATGAGCATCTTTGAAAGTTGTAATGGTACCTCCTTTAACAAGATATTGATCAACACCAACAAGACCGGCAATGTTACCAGATGGGATATCCTCAATTGGTTCAATATATCTTCCCATCATGAGAATAGTACGTTGAATAGTTTTCTCATAAAGATCTTCTTTTTTTCCTGGGATGTAGTTTGGTCCTTGGATACGAGCTTTCATACCAGTAGCAACTTTACCAGAGAAAACACGACCGAAAGCATAGAAACGTCCTTTGTCGGTTGTTGGTACCATCTTTGATACGTACATCATAAGTGGACCATTTGGATCACAGTTCTTAATACCAATAGCAGCTTCATCATCATGTGGACCTTCATAAAGCATTTCCATACGGTATTTTTGAGCAGTTACTGGTGATGGTAAATGAATACAGATCATTTGAAGCATAGTATCTCCAGCTGGTAACCATTTACGCATAACAACCTTCATAAGTGGTTTTCCTTCTAAATCTTTTTCTTCAGCTGAAAGTTTAACATTAAGACGTTCCAAAAGTTTGGTAGTTTCGTCTTTCTTGATGTTCATAATAGCATCAAAAACTTTGTAAATTGGGTCAAGAACGAATTGAGAGAAACCACGTTTGTTTTCACCATCTTCAGAAGATGACCATTTTTTGGTTTTAAGATTGAAGAAACGATCTCCCCAAAGATTTTTCATAAGTTTATCAACTTGAACTCCGAATTTTTCGGCATAAATTTCAGCAAATTGTTTAAGAGTGAAGGCCCATCCATGAAGTCCGGAACCAAAACCAACATTACCAACAGATGGATCAACCATAATAGCACCCATTGGACCATCATCATCACCATATGTAGCGATAATAACATTAATATTTTCAATAATACGTTGGAAAGTTTGGAAAAGTTCTTCTTGTCCAAGTTGTAATTCGAGAAGAGCACGATCCATCTTGTTCATGAAAAGAACAGGCTTAATACGTTCAGCAATAGCTTGACGTAATACAGTTTCAGTTTGGACACAAACTCCAGAAACACAGTCAACGACGACTAAAGCTCCATCAGTTACACGAAGAGCAGCTGTTACTTCAGATGAGAAATCAACGTGCCCGGGTGAGTCAATAAGATTAATCAAAAATCCGTTAAAAGCTGTTTCTTTACCATCAGCAGTTTTTTCTTTTTCAAGTTGATTATCTCCTTTAATAAATCCAAGATCTTTCTTGTCAAGTTCGAAGAACATAGATATAGCAGTAGATTTGATGGTAATACATCTTTCTTGTTCATCTTTACGTGTATCAGTGAAACGTGTTTCTCCTGCCTTAGCTCCGGCAATGATACCAGCTTTTGAGACAAGTGAATCAGTTAATGTGGACTTTCCGTGATCAACATGAGCAATAACGGACATGTTACGAATGTTTTTTTTACGGTCCATAAGACCACGAATTTCGTCGATAGTGAAGTTAACCTACATAATTAATAATAATTATGATTAAAAAAAATTAAAATAAAATATAAACATACCATTTTTGCAAATCCTGAATGAGTTTAAGCCAATTGAATCTGATTTGCCGCTCTAAAAATGAAGCGGTTAAATATCAACTAAAATAATATAAAATATTCCAATTGTATACTGGGGAAAGTCATTCCATATCATCTCACAACGAAGATATACTGTAGTACTATATGGGGAAAGTCCTACCTATCACAATACTTAAAATACACATATTAAATGTTATATATGTAAAAATTAAAAAAGTTAAAAATAATATTTTTCAAAAGATAATATAATATTTAAAAGGATTCATTTAAATTTATGATGGTCAGGTATTTGGTGATTTGTATCCATTTCCACGTTTATCTAAGTTACTTAAAACGAATATTCTATCTACTTAAATATATAAAATAAAAAAAAATATTAAAATAATTAATAATATAAAAATGATATTTAGTTTAAAATTTAATTTTATAAATATAATTTTAAAAAATACTAGATATAAAAATAATTATGATAAGGTAGGAAAAAATAAATTGAAATATTTCAAAATCATTTACGAAATAATAGAAAAAATTTTATCATTATTGTTATAGTAAAAAATGAAATGTTTACCTAGTGAAAATTTGAGTGTAAAGGGTGAATATAAATTTTATTATACTACCAAATATGTGCTTCCCTAAAATATGTAGCTATAACTTTTTTTTTTTTAACTATGAATTCTGTTAGTTGTTTATAATTAAACAAAGTACTTGTAGATGTAAATATGAATATATTGATACAAATATTACAGAAAGTATTTATAAATTTTATCAATGATGTTTATATTATAGATACATAATTTATGACTTGGCCAAGGTGGTCAAATAACATTATAATTTTTTTTACAATGTTTCAAATTAATTTAATAGCTTTTTTTTTGGCATCTAAATTTTTTTGATTTATTGATAACAATTTTGATAATCCTTTGGCTTCAGCTGCTTTTGGATAACCATAAACAATAATTTTTGAATCAGGATACATGTTTTTCATTTGTTTTTCTATTATTAATGCAAAATCAGCCGTTATTTCTTCACCATTTGTTGTCTTAGAATGTTCTCTACAATTTTGTAAATCCACAATTCTATGAACAATAAAATAATAAGTTATAAATGCTAAAAAATAACATGCTATTGCCTCTAACACATGATCTATAGCATTCTGTCCTTCTTGAATTTCTTTGCTAATCATATTTTTTTAAAGATAATTAATATTATATTTATATATAATCATTTATTTTAATAAATTTACATAAAAAAAAAATATTTATCAATTTTAATTAATATATTGCAGTCAAAAAAGACATAGAACCTGTATTACGTAATCAACATGTATTCATAATTATATGGAGACCATTTATATATATTATTAAATTTTATATTTTTTTTTAAATTAATCTTTTTGAGATCTCTTAGGTTTAAATAACTCTTTAATTTGCTTTCTTTTTGCATCTTGTATAGCAAATAAACTTGGTTTAACAGCATAAGTAGAAAAAATAGATAACCTTTCTTTAACTGGAAATAATACATTAACTGGTGATATTCCTTCTAATTCTAATAATTCAATTGGTATCTCCATTAATGGTATAGTTGGTTCAATATCATCTAATGGAACAAATAAAAATTTATCATCAGGAAAATCAGGAAAATCATCAATCTAGAAATATATTATATAGAAAAAATCATAAATATTCTAAACATACAAAATCATTTTTGCTAGCGTCAATCATTTTCTCTGTAACTTTATGTCTTGGAGATGGTGGAGTGTCATAAGATTTATTTTGAGTCTCTCCTGGATGTGTTATTGAATATTTTGCTTTAGAAATACTATCAGAATTTTCAAAGAGGGTCTTTCCATCCGTCATCATTTTAACAATATTTAAACAGGAAAAAGTTGGCAGGTAATATATGCGTGTAAAAAAAATGGTGATTAACTGTTTTTTTTATTGGATTTTCGTACTTCCCTGATATGAGATGTATTTTGTTGCAAAGAAGATATAATGAATGTATCAAAAAGATTAAAGTGCAAGGTAATTAATACCCCGTTTGTGATGAAAGTTTTTTTTTTTTTAATATTCTTACTTATGTTGAATTACTGCAAATACTTTATTATATGCTAACTTTTTTAGTTGTTCTTTTCTTTGGTCATCAGTACGTCTTTTATATTCCTGGAGAATAGTTTTATATTAACTTATTATATAAATATTTTTATCACTTACCTGTCTTTTTTCCTTTGGTAATTGATTCCACATAAAAGAAATAATTTTAGAAATTTCACCAAATGAAGCAGAAGGATTTTTTTTTCTTACTTCTTCTTGTACATCTCTAAAGTATAGTGCATATGCTGAAACATTTTTTTGTTTTGATTTTTGTACTTTTTTTATTTTGTGTATTGGATCCTTTTCATTGTCCTTCAATATGTAATTTTTTTGTGATGTAAACAATGATTGGATGGTTGGTTGAATTAATGACCAATCTTGGTAATCTTCTTTAAATAAATAAATTTCGTCAAAATCATTTGAATCATAAAAATACTTTAATAAAAATTTTTTTATATTAAAAAAATAAATTATTATATATATTATATATACTTACATCTTTTAAATAAAGTGAAATATCCATAAATTTAGATTAAAAAAATAATATTTTTCTAGCAATGATTAAACATGTTTATGAAGTTCATTTATATACCATATGTATTTAAACTAATTATATATTAATCTTATGTAATTTTTCATCTTCCTTTTGTACTTTTACAATGTTTATAATTTCTTATTAATTAGGAGATGTCAAACAAAAGTCAAATGATGTAAATATTCCTGTAATTAAAAAAACCGAAAAAAAACATGGCAATCTTAATGATTGCTAATATTTTAATATTCTTTTAATTCTTTTAATCAAACTAATTATACATTTTCATTAATTCTTACATATATGACAGATGTTATTTACTGGACAAAATTCCATAACATAGTGACATTTTACCAATCAATTTGTAATTAATCTCGAAAAGAAAATACAAAGCCTGAGTATAATTTTTCCCAATATATTTACTGTACATATAATTTAATGATAATTTACCATTTTTAAAGGATATTAATTATTTTTATTATTTTATTTTTGCTTAAAAAATTTTTTTAAATATACCTCTAATGATATTTTATATTTTTTTTATATTTTACATCGTTTTTATTTTTAAATTTTAAAAAAATGTTTGAAATATTTTTTTAGTATATTATACAATGGGTCGCGTCCGTACTAAGACAATCAAGAGAGCTTCTCGTGTTCTTATTGAAAAATACTACACCAAGCTTACCTATGACTTCGATACCAACAAACGCCTTTGTGAAGAAGTTGCTGTAATTCCAAGCAAGAAACTTCGTAATCAAATTGCTGGATTCGTCACTCACTTGATGAGACGTATTGAAAGAGGACCAGTTCGCGGTATTTCTATTAAACTTCAAGAAGAGGAACGTGAACGCAGAGATAACTACATGCCAGAAATTTCTGAAGTTGATCCATCAAAACTTACCACTGTTGAAGTTGATGCTGAAACCAAAGCTATGGTTGAATCATTGGTATGTTTTATCTTGTATATATTTTATTACTTTTTAGAACCTCAACATCCCACAACTCGTCGTCAAAAACGAGGGACGCCGTTAAATAATGAAAATATATTTCAATTGTTATTCTTTTTTAACGTTACACAATAAATTGTTTTGTTATAAATTTTGTATTCGTATATTTTTAGAATTTTTTTTTATAGAATAATTAAAAACAATGTATTTAAATTGCATGAAAAATTTTTTGTATTTCTTATAATTGAATAATAACTTTAACGACACTATAAAAACAACATATTTTAAATATTTGTATTATAATATAATAAAAACAGAGCAATCATTTTTAAATTTTTATTCCTGTTATTTGGGTATGATGTTTTTCAATACTCTAAAAGTTTGTATAAATTTACCTTAATATTTTTTCCTTATACACATATTTTGAAATAATATGTTAATATTATCCCCTGAATGTTTAATTAACAAATTAAAAATAATTATTATACAATTATAGGTTTATATAATATTTTCAAATTTTTTGGATAGTTAAAAAAAATGTTTATTTTGTTTTTAGAAATTTGATAAACATTTAAATTTAAAGAGTAATTACAATAATCTTTGTGAATATTTTTTTTAAGTAAAAGTCTTTATTTAACTTAATTTTTTTTTATTTTTGGATATTTAAATGATATAAATTTGTCAAAGATGACGTTAGTTTTTGATTTATAGAAAGTACAAATATATAAGTTTGATTTTACAAAAGAGTTATATATTTTTTAGACATATTACAGTAACTGATATTTTTTCTATCATAAAGCAATACAACCATATTCTAAGAGTTTTATTTAATCTCCAATAAAAATATTCATAGAAAACAATTTTCAATAAAAATGTGTGATTCAGAAGGTACTTATAACACTATATTATACATTCACAACAAAAGTACATGGTAAAAAAATTATTTTTAACTGCCAAACAAATTACACGTCATTAGCAATAAATACACAATGATTTATAAAAATTAACAAATTTTTATATAACAATAACTCAGTTGAAAAGTGAACAAGAACAAATATATTCAATTACTATATAACATTATTTGAAAAAAAATCTAAAAATTAAATTAAAAAATATTTTTAAAATTAAATTCTCAAAGATTAAGTTATATTATCTTTATTAATTATTGAAGTTTATTTATATTTATTTAACTAATTTTAAAATATTGAATTCTTTTTTATCACATAATTAAATTGTCCTTCTATTATTTGAATTTCCGGTAAATAATGTTTCATTTTTCAAACACAATTAGGCATTCATAAATTTTGTCGTTGAAATTTATATACAGAATAAAAATATTTTGTAGATTTAAAAAAATTATCCATTAGATTTAAAAAAAACATTGAAAAATATTTATTCGCAATTTACTTTGTCAAAATTTTCATATGAAACTTACTTTATATTTGTTAATGTTTGCTTTGAATATTTTAAGTTTTAACAAATATTTAACACTTTAATACAACGTTAGCAATATTTCTATAACTTAAACAAAAATTGTTATGAATATTTTATCCAATATTTGTTTTTGTAAACATTAATATATTAAAATAGTTGAATCATCAAATTCTAAAATTAATGACGATATATTTTTTTACATTGATTAATTAGATTGTTTATATTATCAAAAGTTTTTTTTTAATATATAATACTTTTTTTTCAATTTTTTAGCAAAATAACAATTTCTTACCATTAGTATTGATAAAAGTTATTATTTCAAAACAAATTGATTAAATGCAGATAAAAAATTTTGAAAGTTTGATTTTAAAAATGGTTAGTATGATCAACACTTTTTTTATAATTAATCTTTTCTATCAACAATTGTTTTTCCTATTAATGATAAATTCTTATTTATCATAGAAATTAATATTTTGTTGTAAAGTCAACGTACTTGAATGATTAAGTTATTGCTAAATATGCATAATAAACTTGTTTTTATAAAACAAATGAAAAAATTATTTATAATGTTAAATTACTTTAGTATTCTATATATAAGCTGTGATAAATTAGTTTTTCTTGATTAATTTTTCACTTATCATTATGATTAATGCTTTTAATATAAAACTAATCGCATTAAAAAGAAATATTCTAATTATAAAATTATTTACAACAATTTTTTGATTACGTTGATAAAGATTTAAGATATTATGTTTTAATTGGCATGACATATCATCAACATCTTTTAAAATGATTAAATAATAAAATCACAATAAACATTCCATAGTTAATTATTAAAAGATAGCACTTGACTATCTTTTTATCATAGAAAATAAAATTGAGAAAGTTAATGGTTTTGTTTAAAAAATATTTTGGCTCATTGAAATACACAGTAAACTAATAAAAAAAAAAACTGAATTATTTTTAATGATAATGCTATATAGACAACAAATATTTACAAGAAAAAGTTATTAAAAAAAACTACAGTAAAATGTCAAATTATCAATATATTATTATGTACAATAATTAATACAAGATCATCAAACTTTTACATATTTACCTAATACTTACGTTGTTTTTTAAAAAACCATTATTATTCTATAATTTTTTTTGATAGCACTTTTAAATCACTTGTAATAAATAAACCAAAATGATAAAATTATCTTCATTGAAGATCAAATCTGTTTACAACTATCATTTATATTTCTCAAGAACATAATTTGATATAACAATAGTTTCTGTGAATAACACTTTATACATTTGAGTTTATACCTTAATTATTATTATTATAAAAAAATGTAAATCAATATAATTTAATAAGTTTTACTTTTATTTTAAAATAACCTAAATATTAAATAATTGACAACTTATTTTTGAGCATTAGCAAAGCGTTCAGAAATATTCTTCCAATTAGCAATCTTCCAAATAGCATTAACATAATCAGGTCTAACATTTTTATATTGAAGATAATAAGCATGTTCCCAAACATCAATACCAAATAATGGAACTAATCCTGTTGTTGGTTCAAGTGGATCTTGGTTAGCACATGTAGCAATTTGAAGTCTTTTGAAATCTTTATTATACCCTAACCATCCCCATCCAGAACCTTGAACGGCAACTGTTGATGCTGAAAGTTTTTTTTGAAGAGCATCAAGAGATCCAAAATCCTTTTCTATTTGTTTTATCAATTCAGATGATGGCTCTCCTCCATCTTTAGCTAAATTTGTCCAGAAAATTGAATGATTAATGTGTCCTCCACCATTAAATTTTAGAGCTGGTTGAAGAGCAATAGCGGTTTTGATGTCACCGGTGGCATTTGCTTCAGAAATCTTTTCCTCAATTTGATTCAAATTATTAACATAAGTAGCATGATGTTTTTGGTGATGAATTTTCATAATTTCAGTAATAATGACTGGTTCGAGGTCATTATAGTCATAAGGAAGATCTGGTAAAGTGTGTTTACCTCCTACACAGACAACTGAACTTAAACTAAAAGAATTTTGAATTATAAAATTTTTACGATGCCTTTACTTACTTCTTGGAAATTTTAAAAAGATTTCTAGAAAGCATATTAAATTATCGTTATTTTATGGCAATATAAAAAACAAGTGACAGATTACCAGCAAAGGAACGTTCTGGGTCTCCAAAAGAAAATATATAATAGAGTCGATAGACAAATATACAATTCTAGAATGTTCTCCATGTCTATTTTTTTTTTATTTTTTAAACTTTTACTATAACAACAATGATAAGAATAAAAATTTTATTTTGGTGATTACAGTCTATAAGAAAAAAGACCAATTAAAATTAAATAAAATTATTTTTAATTAAATATTTTTAATTATTTTAAAAAATTAATAGAGCATTACTCCAATTGGTGAAGCGTTCATTTTTTTTGTTTTTTTTTCTCCATAAGATCCAGCTTGATCTTATTTATGCTTAAATTTTATTTTACACTTTCTGGTGTCTTTTATGTACTAAGGTTATTTTGGTACTTTTCGACTAGCCCACCACCATTTTCAAAGAGCCTTAACTCCCCTCAAAATTGTTTTTTTTTTATTAAATTTTGAGGGGTGAGATTCTTTTTCAATCCCCTTTGTAACGTAGAAAAAAATGCATGTACAAAAAAATTTTTTAAAAAATTAAAAAAAAATTTTATTTTTCACTTAAAAATTTATAAAAAATGTATGTCTCTTAACATGGAGTCAATCTCTTTTTTTATTTTTTTTCCGCCACGTGAATTCATACATGTAGCCTTCTAACATGGTTTTCCGTGTTTCCTTGAAAATGCCTTCAAAACACTATTTTTGCCCTATTTTTAGTGTCATTTTATAACATTCATATTTTTGAAAAAAAAAAAATTTTTTTAGTACAAGTCAAATATTAATTACTTCTTTTTTTTTTATTTTTCAAAAAAAATTCCAATTTTATTGTTTATAATATTATTTATTAAAATCAAATATCAGTTTCCTTTTTTTTCATTAAATTTTATTCATTTTAAAAATTGACATCAAACTTTAGTTTTTTTTTTTTATTAAATTATAATAATTTTTATAAATTATCATTTAATATTTTAATATGCAAAAAAAAAATTTTGTTATATTCATTTTAAAAAAATTTTAAATGGTGGTGAACTAACCGAAAAGAACCGTTTTTTTTTCCTGGACACGTATACTAACTCATATCTTCACGTACTTTCTCATTTACATACCGGTGATAAATTATATCACAATTACCTAAAAGTGTATTTGGTGGTTTTTGTTTAACATTTATTTTTCTTTTCATTTGTAGGCAACATTTTTACTCTTTTTCTCTCCCTTTTTTTCTTCATTTCAATTTATTAATTTATACATCTCTTTTTGCCTATCACTTCTTTTTAGCATATTAAAGATATACTTTGAACAAAAAAAAGTGTGATAAAAAAAATTACTCCTCTTCTATAGTCAAAGACACGTCATTTTTAAATGTCCATTTTAACTCTAGAATACTTCTAAATTAAAACTATTTCCATGATAATGTATTGATCAATTTAACACAAGCAAAATATTTACGTTAATATGTATTGTAATTTAAAATATGTTTTCTAATAATTTTTTTTAGGTTCCGTTCTAATTTTGACAATGTCTGACACAGCTCCTGTGACATTTACTATTCACATCAGAAAACCAAGAGAAAGTTTCACAATTGAGGCACCATCTAATTCAACAATTCTTGATGTAGGTACACACAGTAACACCAAACAACTTTTAATTTCTTTTAGCTTAAAAAAATTGTCAATGAAAAGACATCGGATCCAATTGATAAACTGAAATTTATTTACTCTGGAAAAATTCTTAAGGACACTGATACCTTAACTAGTATTGGTTTTAAAAATGATCAAACACTTCACTTGGTTGTTAGTCAATCAACAACTACCACTTCAACTACTTCTAACACTCCAAAACCTTCTACAACTGCAAGTACAACATCAGGAACAGCTCCAACAAATGCTACCGGTAGACCAAATCCTTTCGGATCACTTCTTGGTGCATCTGGAGCTGGTTCAATGGTTGGAAATATGAGTCCAGAAGTCATTTCTAATTTAATGAATCTTCCAGTAATGCAAAATATGATGAATAATCCTGGAATTCTTAGTAGTTTTATTGAATCTAGCCCACAGATACAACAACTTATTGAAAGTAATCCTGAAATTGGACATCTTATAAATGATCCATCTAATTTACGAAGATGTATGGATATTTTAAGAAATCCTACTGCTATGGATGAACTTATGAGAAGTAATGACCAAGCTATTAGAAATCTTCAAGGAATACCTGGTGGAGAGGCTGCATTAGAAAGACTTTACAATACTATTCAAGATCCACTTCTTTCCAATGAACCAAATCCATTTGCATCATTAGGTAGTGATAACAATACTAACCCAACATCAAGAAGTCAAAATGCTGGTGTTGAAAATGCTGAGGCTCTTCCAAATCCATGGAGTAGTGGAAGTAGTAATACACCAAACAATTCTACTAACAGTAGTGGAGCAAGAACTGGTACAAATCAAAGAGATAGAGGCGGATTACCTGATCACTTGTTACAACATCCTATGTTATCATCAATGACAGGTGGAGATAATATGGCAAATGTTGCTGCATTACTTCAGAGATATCAGGAGAGTGGTGCACTTGATTCAATGTTACCATATTTAAGTAATGTTTTACCACCTCATCTTGCTTCTCCGGAAATTTTAAGAGCAATGGCAAATCCAAAAGTTCTTGAAGCATTGGAGAAAATTCGCCATGGTTATGAGATATTAAGAACTGAAGCACCACAACTTGCTGAAGTAATGACTGGAGGAATTTCTAATTTTGATGAAAATGCTCAAAATGCTTTGACAAATCAATTTAATAATCTTTCTGCTGCAGGTGATTTATCAGTAAGTTTTACTTTGTTTATTTTTTAAATCCCTTTTTAAAACTTAATCTTTATTTATGTTTTTATATAGTAAAAAATAAAATGATTTTATATAATTACAAGTTTAGATAAATCATCTGCCTATAATAGTAGGAATAATAAGTATTATTTTATGACACCCAGCTTTCCATAGGGACATTAGTTAAAACATTTTTACGTTAACCATATAGTTTATTTATTATACTAATTATGGCCTTCATTCATTTTATTAAACCCATAATCAAAGACAGTTAGCTAATGCTTTTGTCAATTTATATGATTACAACATAACGAAATAATATAAGTTGTACACCATCATTTGCGCAGCTGGCAATTGAGTTTTTTTTTAACTTAAAGTTAAGTTAAACTATCAATCATGTTATAGGATGTTAAAGTTTAAAATTTTGTCATTTATTACACAACATGACCCTATGATTAAATATTAGACCCTGGCACAGGAGTTCCAAAAACAATATTTTTAATCTTTTTTCCATAATCTTGAATCAAGTATGAAACATTGGTAGTATTAAGAAACATCAAATTTAACTATTAATAAAACAATTTTTTAATCTTTTTTTATCCTTTTTAGGGCATGCCGGGAGTGACCCCAGCTAATGCAGAGGAGCATTTTAAGGATCAACTGGAACAGCTTAATTCAATGGGTTTTTTAAATAAAGAAGCAAACATCCGTGCTCTCATAGCAACTTTTGGTGATGTTAATGCTGCCATTGAACGACTTCTTAATAATTAAAAATTATTTATGTTTCTAGATTTTTTTTTTTCAACATATATAAGAAACAAAAAAGTAATTAATAATTTAAATGGCACCCATAAAAAGTTGTATTATTATAACCATTATTTTGTATAAATTTTTAAAATACACTATTTTTAATGTTTATTAAAATATACTATGAAAATATAAATTTTTAACTAATATTTTTTTTTTTGTTATTTTTTAATATTGTTATTTTTTTAAATTTTATTTATTTATTTTTTACAACATATTATTAAAGCATTTTATTATACTTTAACGGATCATAAAAATATATAATCATTAAACTATTATAACAATGAATATCATCTGTCTTCTTTAACACCTTAATATATATATGTATATATTTTTGTATATAAATTTTAATATATGATATAAATAAAATTATTAGGCATAACAATTCTTTTTAAACATTTACTTAGTCTAAATTTAATAAAAATACATGACATAATATCATATTCTTTACTGTTTATATCATAAATAAACCATGTTTATTAAATATGAACGATTTTTAAACATTTGGTTTCTTATGTTACATAATTTTAAGAATATACTTGCACGCAACAAATGAAATTATATATTTACTATATAAGTAAGTATATATATATATATGTATTGTGAATCTCCCTATTTATTTAAAAAAATTTTATATTCATTTTTACTTCTCCATTTTTGATTTAAGCTATTTTATTTAAAAATTTTTTTTTTATTTTATAATATTATTCAGACATTATATTTATATAATAAATTTGTAATAGTTATATTTTTACTTAAAAAAGAATTATAAAGAGGGCTATAAAACAATTAGTCAATGTATAATTGTTTATGAGTTTAGCCTTGAAGTTTCATGACTAAATTATTCAAATGTAGTGATCAGGTTTTTTTTATATATATATCTTTGGATAACTAATTATTCCCTCATCCTAGTAATGAGAATAAAAATTTAAAATATTTTAATTTAAATATTTTCGGTTTTTTTAAATAGTATATTAATCATTAAAGAATGTTTTATATATAAATTATACAGTATTAAAATAAATTATATAGTTTTATTATTATAAACTTTAAGAATAATGTTTTAACAAATACCTACATTTAAGTCATTTTTATTAATCAATCATTTAGCAGTTATATTTTAACTTTTTATAAAGTTATAGTATATCATTTACAATAAATAATGAAGTTTCCTTTATGCTTACAACCACCCATCCTTTCGGCATTTATTTCTTTATTAAAATAAAGTTTATTATTTATTAATAACTGTAATTAATCTTTTTTACCTTTAAGTTAAAAAGAAATATTTTGATAGAATATGACAATAATGTATCAAATTATGTTGCTTCTTTTAATCTATGATTGTCGGCATTCTTTATTATATTTATCAATCTACAAATTCATTCAAAATATATCCCTCCTTTTTACTATGTTACTTCATATAATATATTAATAATAGTAAGTTAAATAGATTTATTAATTTTTAATATGATCAATCTTGTTTTAAATACTTAAAATATATAATATGATTTATTTTAATAATAATATAGTAATACTGTAATATATCAGAAATTAAATAAATAATTTTTAATTCTAATTATTAATTAAAAATTTATTTTATTATAAATTAGGAAACTAACTTCTTTATATTATCAATTTCATTAACATATCTCAATATATTATAATTAAGTCCATCTTTTCTCCTCATTCATCCATTAAAACGTTATCTTACAATCTTATCAAACTTCCTGTACTTTTCAATTCATTAGATGAAAATTAAGGAAAAATTTTATAATATAATAGTCATTTATCCTAATTCTTTTTTCTTCATTCATTCATTTATATATTATTTATTTGTATATTATTTATATATATATATATATATGTAACAAAAACACTTTTTCTCCCTCCTCATTTATTGCATATCACAAAATTGGAAACAATTAAATATGTCATTGTTTGTCTTATTAATGAAATTTGAGCTTTATGAATCAAGATACAAAATATGATGCATGTTAAATGTTTCCTCTCTTTTTCTTCAAACCAATAATACCACAAAAACCTATATCAAATATCAAAAATTTTATTTTCCAATTTCTTAAAATGGTTAAATAATTTTATTGAATTATCCTAATAAAATAAGATTTAATATGTTATGTATTAGGTAATATGTATAAAATTTGATAAAATAAATATTTTAAAAGTTTAATAAAATTGTTTTATTTTAACTATAAGAGATAGGACACACGAATATCAATTTTATTGAAATTTTATTATCATTATCCATTTTTGATAGTAAAGATATAAAACTTGTAGGGGAATTATGGCAATCAACACTTTTGATATGTATATATATATATATTTTAGTAATATATTTATGAGAAATTTAATTATTTCTTTTACCATATAAAGTATTATTCTCTTGTTTTAGAAGAAAAAGTATTTCAAAATTTAATGATATACAATATAATATTATTTATACAAATAAAGATAGGTGAAGGAGCGTGAACAAAATAAAAGATAGGTTGTAAAAATTATTATTACTAAAATAGAGAAAGATACAAGAAATACACAAGGTTATGATTTAAGTAAAATTCAATTACCTGTTGATCACATTTTCTCATTTACATAATATTATTTTTTTTCTCTTTTTATCATTGATATTTTATTAATTTTTTTCTTTTTTTTTTCATCAATAAAAAGGTTAAATATTATATATATTTATATATATTAAACATTTTATAATACTGTCAATCTACAGTAATCAAAATCATTTTTTGTTTTTTTATTTTGTTTTTTTTTTTACCTTTTTATATTATCAAAATATATAAACTTTTATAATATAAAAATATAACATCATTTTATAAAAAAAAATATGTATATATCATATTTTATTTTATTAATATAAACAATCATTTCTTACTTTAAATGATAAATTATATTCCATCACATCATTTTTTTTTTACCCTTTTTTTAATAGTATAAATATTTTTTTGTCATTTAAAAAAAATAAATAAATATACTATTAATAATTTTTTAAACTTTTATCTATTAGTTCATCTATTTGACATTGGAATTAATTCATTTAACAATAATAATTCATCAAACAAAAGTGAGGTTAATGAAAAATTTATTTCCTAAAATAAATAATATATATAGTCAACTGTTTAGTAATAATTTATGAAAAAGTCTTAAATTAACAAAATTCATTAATTAACATCTTAAATTTGATTTGTCATTTATAACTACCATGTTTCATTTTATATTTAATTTGATATAACAATAAAAATAATGTTTTATTATCTAATCTTTTTTCTTTCTCTCAATATGTCATTTTCTATAAAACTTTAACAATGGCATAATTTGTTTTACATATCAAAATATATACCCATCAAATCTTAAAAGTGTTTCTTTTCACTTACTTTCTTTTTAACTAATTTATATAAACCATTAATGAGGAGGATGACAAAAAGAAAATGATTTAATTAAGAAACATTTAATAATAATAAAGAAAAACATACATAGACATTATCTTATTAATATTATTATTATTATATACTTATTATCCAGATATATTTCTACATCAAAAACCTCCAGAAGATGAATCTTTTTAATGAAAAGTAATAATAAATAGTTTATGATAACTAAAAAGTTTAATTTCATTGTTACTTATGTTTTGTCACAACAAATGTGATACTTTAACAGATAATACAATAAAGATAAATGACATATTGGCAGGAGGTTTTGATGAAATAGACAGAGGTATATTATTATATATTTATCTTATTATAAATAAGTTATAGTAAGAAATTGTTAAAAAGTTGTTATCTTTTTAAAGAAAATTATGGTAAAATAAAGACAAAAATTGAGAAGATTTTATGTGAAAATTTAAAGTGATAATTAAATATAACAATATCATTTTTATGGAAACTTTTTAAAAAATATTATAATTTTATTTACATCAATTTTATCTATAATTAACAATTTAATATGATGGTTATCCTTTTATAGTTTTGATCAAAATATATCCCTGAGAAAGTTATTTACCCTATATATATTGATAAAATTGTAATATAATAATATTATTTTATGGATGATACATTTTAATGATAAAATAAAAATCATTAACTTATTTTTATATTATTTAAATAATTTTATATCATTTTAAAATCTTATTTTAAAAGAAAAAATTAATTATTATTATAATTATGGTTATTAATTTTTATTTAAATTGTAATCTTTATCATTTTATCATATCTTTTTTAATGTATTTTTATTTTAATCATGATATATATATATATATAAATGTATACAAATATATTTTAATATGAGGACAAAAATCTTATCATATCAATAAGAAATATCATTACTCTTTTTAACAGGAAACATCTTCTTTTTAGAATATTAAATTTTTTTTTGATATATATTGTTTTAGAATATATTATTATGTGCCTTAATACAATTGTTATGAGAATAAAAAAAAAAATTTTTTTTTTATATCTATTATTTAATGTAACATTATAATTTTTGACTTTTTTCTTTATATGAATATAATATATATACATATATATTATATATCTAGTTTGATGGCACTTATTTACGGAAGTTATTTGTTATTATGAAATAAAATTATCTTGAATTGTTAAGAAGGTTCATTTTAATATTTTAACATTATGAAAAATGTTATAAGAAAAATTTAGATTATTTAACTTTTTACGATATTTATTATTAAAGTTATAAAATTGTTCACTGTCATATCCAGGAAAGGGGTGGATAAATATGATAAGAATTATAAGAGAAAATATAATATGTTAACAATCTCTGGATAGTTATGCGCAAAGGAGACTGTTTATTAAATATGTTATGAAGGGGGTGTGTTTTTATTTGTAGAGTTTTACTATAACAATATGTATAGGAAAAGAGTAATATATTATAGGATGAAGCAGATTTTTTGAAAAGAAAACTATAAAAATAATATATATAATATAAATATATTTATAATTTAATAGTATTGATAAATGATAAGTTATGGTTATAAACTAGGAGGAGTTTAATATGACTGTAAAAATTAATTACCAACATATTATCATTTTATATTAGAATTAATTTATTCTTACTAACAAAAATACTACTTTTGACACTTATTTTTAGTTAAAATTGAAATTCCTATTAAATAAAAATAAAATATATATATATATTTTTTTTTTAATTTTAACTATAACATATTATGTTTATACATTATCTATTTAAAATCTTTACATTTTATACCACATATAAACATAACCAATATCTAATACATATTTATAAATTTTTTATTTTTATATTCTTTTAATAAGTAACTATATTTTTAAAAAATTAAAACATAACTTTGTGATTGAATGTTTAGTAAATAAAGAATATCTTTTAAAAACATTTTAACATTCTTGATTTAACATAAAGATTACATTTTTATATTAAATAAAAATCATTTTTCTTCATTAATTACAATATTTTCTCATTAACTTTTCATTTTATATTGACATTTATATAATATTTGATATTCCATTTTTGTTTGATATTTGCATATAATTGTCATAAGCTTACATATATTCATAACATATATTTACTTTGTGATGTTTCTTAATTAGTAATTTACTTACAATTATCATACTTTAATATCTATCTTAATTTCATTTAACAAAAATATTCTTTGCACTTTCTTTTTTCTTTATATATTTTTAAAATAAAATATTTATATTAAAGAAGAAGTAGTTTTTTTTTTCTATTAAATCCCTTTTAAAATTTGTTATTATAAAATTAATCTCATTAATTATTTTTTTTTTTTAAATTATTTTATACTTTTGTAGTAATAAGATATATGTATATAACAATCAAGTTTTTTCTTCTTATGTCGTCATTCATCTATACTTTTTTTAATGTTTAATTTTGTCACATTAAAAAATAAATAATGATATGAAAGATTATTATTATTTTTATATAATTTTAATAGTTAAACTACTTGTTATGGTATTATAAATATAAAAAGCATAGTTATATAGATGGGTTGTTTTATGTATATTTTTGGATGTTGTCGGCATCCAAAAACGACAACACCACATTCATATATTATACTTCTTTTAAAGTTTCACTTAACTTTTTTACATTAACCATTTTTCATGCCTTTAATTTTGCATTTATTATTTATTACATAAACATTACTGTATCTTTGTTTTTCAAGTTATTGCCTTTTTCTTAACTTTTAATATACATTATAAAAATATAAATTATATATTGATAGTTGTACCTGGCGGTATGGTTTATTATTTTTTTTTTTAACCCATCAACTTTCTAGTAAAAGAGGTCGATTTTGAAGACTGGTACTCATAAATTATATAAATTTATATATATATAGATAAATATATATTCTAATTAATGACAACCTAAAACAATTAAATAAGATTTCGGCATTTAAAGAAAGGATAATAATTTGTAGGAGAAAAAATATTTAAAAAAACTTCATTAAATATTCATTAAGTTATATTTGGTATGACTAATAATGTGATCCTTTAAAATATACCAAATAAAAAAAAAAAAAGAAAATGAAATGAATAATTTACCCCTTAGTAATATCTTAATAATTATAAGTATGATATTTAAAAATACATTAATATTACTCTTATCTCCACCTTAATATTTTCATTTACCATTCATAAACATTACCTAATATAAAATTAATTCATTATATTTTTTTATTCCCTCATTATTATATTTTTGTTACCTTTAAAAATAAAATATTTTTAATACATTTATGTTGATAAAAAAAAAAAATTGACACATAAAAATTTATCTAATATAATATTATTTTTACATCATTTGATTTATGTATTCTTAAGATTAATAAACTTCTAATAATATATTATTCAATCTATTATCTTTTTAATTTAAACATACACATATACACAGTAACCAATCATCATTTTCATAATGATAATAATAAATTTTCTTAAATATTACTTAAAAATATCTTCTTTTAATATATTATATTATTAACAATATATACATATATATTTATCTTATTTTATATTTGATAAGGGAAAGTGAGATTTTGAGAAAAAGACACATTTTATTAATAATAGAATGATTTTAATTTTTATTAAGATGATATTGAACCTTTTTAAAATTGTAAAATTATCTACATATCATTCTTGTTGATATGTCTAATTTAAATGTATAATTAAGTAAAATGTAGGAATAGGAAATGTCAAACTGATTAATGAGGCACACAGATCAACTCATTTTTGAATATATATTTATATTAATGTTTCTGTGCTCCAACAATCTTTTTCATTATCTTTATTAAATATATGAATATAATATATAAATATCGTGTCTGTTGATAATAAATTAGAACGGTACTTTTTGTAGATGATAGTTTTAAAAGACTTTGATTTTTATTTTAAAATATACAAAACAGTTGTCATGAGATGATACGTAAATGGTTTATATTATTTTATTTCAATCAAAATGAGAAATTAGATATAATTTAAAATGTTCCATCAGTTTTTGAGAGAAAATTTTGTTGTTTGTGGTTTTATTTTTAAAGTGATCTATCTTAATTCTTTTGTTACATTTATCCCTTTCTTTCCTCATATTTTATTATATTTTATTCCCTCCCATTTTGTTGATTTTTTTTTATTCACCTATCATTTTAAAATGATAATTGGCATTATTTATGATGATGTTTTTTAATCATTAATCTAATAATAAGAAGAAGATGACTTGAAAAATAAAAATTTTTTTTTTTATTCCTCAAATATATACTGTAATATAATATTTTATTATTTTATTTTTTTTTTTAAAATTACTTTCAATAAAGGAAAAATAAAAAAGAATTTATATAAAATAAAAGACAATTAAAAAAAAAGACATATTTCAATTTTGGTAAATTCTATCATCTAGATAGAAATCTTATTTTCAATAATGTCCTTTTAAACATTAACCAAGAAAGACAATTAAAATATCCATTACCATGTCAATGGTAATAACTTTACATAACTGATTTTTAGATTATCTTCATATACAAGCTATTCATTAATCATTCTTTATATCAATAAAAAAGACATCCCAATATCATGAAGATGAATTTTTATTTCACTCCTTTATTTGATAAATCTTTTTTATAAATCGTGAGTTTATATTTATAAATATATATAATATATATTATCTTTATACAATATATGATAGAGGATATTAGGAAAAGTTAAAAATAATAAATAATTCTATTTAACTTCCTTTATAAAATAGTCTAACTTATCTTGACATTCTATCAAAAAAAAAAAAATAATTTTACCATAAAACTTTCTCTATTGGTTCTTTTAACTTTATTTTATATAATATTTTTTTTTTTTTCAAAAAGCAAAAATATTTTTAACATTATATTGTAAAAGTTATCATAATAATCGTATGTATATCTTCTTCTCTAAAAACTATAAACTTATCACTTGGATATTTCTTTTTTATCATTATCATCTTTACAAAATACAATTGATGAGTCTATTGCATGTCCAATGATATTTTAAAAATATGTGGATATATATTTTTATATTTATACTTTATATAGATATATATATTTCGATTATTTATAAACTTCTGAAGCTAATTTATTTTTTGAAAAAAAAAAACAGTTTTTGTAAATAATATTTTAACCTTTATTTAAAAAAAAAATTTATTTATATTTTTTAGTTTAAATTTTTTAAACTTATATATATAAAAATATAAATCTGTTAAATGTTTGTTGTCTATTATGATTTAGAATGATAAATATTAGAAATAGATGTGTCAAAATGTTATGAGTGTAAAAATATTTAGGTGGGCATGTATTTTCTAGAGATAGTTTAAGATATTATGATGATTATAGAAACATCTAATTTCTTTAAACCACACATTTCACCATAATAATAATATTCTATATATACATTTTTTTTTTTAATAAAAAAATATGTACATATATATATAACTATAGACCAGCCCCCCTTATTATTTATACCAGTTATGATATGAATATAATATTTAATATGTATATACACTATGCTCCCTGCAAATCAGATGATTGGTTGTTGCCATCATCCATCTATATATACATTAACATTAGTTTTGAGGATAAATGTTATGATGATGAGTTATAGAAAGAAATATAAAGATACATACATTTTAGATAATAATTTTAAATATTATTTCCTTTTTATGAAAATATTATGAAATAATAAAATAAAGTGTACTGTAATAATAAAACATAAATAATTATTTTTGTTTTATTTTTTTTCTTTTAACCATAAAGAAAACAATTTATAATATTTTTTTTTTTATTTAATATCATTTATATAAATATATAATCATTTTATCTTTTTTTTTTAACCCATAACATACTTCCTTTTCTTAATTTCTTCTCTTTATACTTTTTTCCTTTTTAACGCTATTAAGAATTATGTTTTTTTTTTTTCATCACACATCTTTTAACAAGAAATAGGCTAAATTTTAATTTTTATATTATATATCAAAATTTCATTTCATACCAAAACATACATTCATATAAATATATTTGTTGTATGGTGTTATAAATTATAATAAAATTTTGGTTGTCTTATAATAAGTCCATTTACTCATCACAAAATATGTTATATTCTCTTTTCCTACTTATCATTCTTTCAAAATTTTCAATTTTCACACCCATTCCTTCCTTCCTTCTTTCTTTCATCTTACATCCCATTTATAGGAACACAATATTCTTAATTCATTAATCCCTAATTATTCTTTAAAAAATTGTATATAATTAAAATCAATCTTTAATAGAATAATTTTTTTAGACTTTACTAAAAAAAAGAAAAAAAAATGAAAAAAAATAATATATATCATTATTACTTTTTAAAAAATTAAAAAAGAATAAATTTTTTTTTTCCCTTACTTCCCTAGAAAAAAAAAAAATAAATAAAAAAAAAGATAGTCTCTTCTATTCTTTTTTAATTTTTTTTTTTTACAATATTCTTAATTTTAGGATAACAAACACCCAACTCATTATTATTTATATATATTTTTATATGTATAAATATATTCCTTAATAGTAAACTCAATTTCATCATATGCCATTTGCTGCTTTTATAATAATATATTTAATGTAAATATTGTAACTATACGTATATAGTATATAATCAAATAAGAGAAGAAAAAGAAATTTTTCCTATGGGATCTTTAATCAAACTTGGAAAGGTCCTTATTCCATATCTCCTGTTCAATGTCTCTTGAAATGTTGTAGTTATAGGAACCAAGAATGAGCTTTCTATGATTATATTTTGTATATGGAAAATGATTATAGATAAATAAATTTAACAATTAGTATTTTTGTTATTAGGATATATATATATTTAATATTACATATATATATATATAGATGGATAGAAATAAAATAGGAAAAAAGAAATATTATGGTAGTTTAAAGATTTTATATATTTAAAGTACAATTATACATATTCTAGTAAAATATAGTATATTAAAAAAAAAAAAAAGATGAAGATCTTTATATTAATGTTTTTCTTTTTTCATTCAATTATTTTTCTTACATTTCTTTTTTTTTTACCTACAAAAAAATATATTTAAAAAAAAATATTTTCTCTTAGTATAATAGTTATATATGTATTATTTTTACCATAATAATTTATTAACAAAAATTTTTTTTATTATAAAATTAAAACTATAATTTTATATATATATATATTTTGATAAAATGTTAACGTGTAATGTTTTTTAAAAAAAAAAAAGTTATTTATTTCATAATTTAAATCACCATTTTACATCTTTTTTTTTATATATAAAAGTATATTATATGAAAGTATAATATTGTTATATATCTATGGGAAATATAACTAGACAGGTGGGGTGTTATAAACATGATTTAAATAAAAAGCAATGTTTTTTGATCAATTACATAATACTGTTAATATAAAACTGTCATGTTTATAACAAACTTTATACTAATGGTATTAATATATCTATAAAAAAAAAAATAAGTATTTCACTATGTCTACTTAACACCTTTATGAAAAAAAAAAAACTGCATACTTCCCTCCAAAATATTTTTTTTTTATCATAGGTGTGATTGAAGAATATGAATGAAAAAAAAAAAAAACCCACTATCATTATGACTGTTTATTAAACGGATATTATTATTTAATTTAATATTATTTTAAAAACAATATCATTTTATTTATATACCTTATTATTTTTTTGATTCACCATATAAACATCAATCATATTTTTTTTATATCTTTACTACTTCTTCCCCAATAAGATATTTGTAATTTGTTAACTAAAAAATAATATCCTATATATCTTTATTGTGAAATTGGACAAAAAAAAAAAAAATTTTTTTTTTTATCTTTTTCATCACTTTAATTGTAACTTGAATCTTTTCTTTATTAAAATGTTTATTTAACTTGTTAGATTTAAAAATTTTTATTCTTACAGTTTTTAACACATTTTTGATAGTGACAATATTTTATATTGAAATATTATTTGATAGATTTTTAAAATTTTATTTTAATATTATATCAACAAAGTTGTTTCATATATATATATATTATTATATATATAAGAATAAGTGGGTACTTCTTACATTAGATTTAATATACTTCATTAAATAATATAACATATTATGCGCGAGGACTCTTCTTCATTTTTGATTTGATCTTCTTTTTATCCTACTTATCAAATTTTTATTAGCACATTTTGCTTTTGTTACTTAAATTTATTATCTTTTTTTTTTAACCTTATTATAATATTTATTGTATTAATGATAAAATTCTTTTTTTTTATTAATTAACAAGTTAAAAAAAAATTTTTTTTTTTCAATTTAATTATAATTAACTTATATAAATTTAAAGTTATTATTTAATTGATGGTAGAGTAAATGTAAAGTCCATGAATATACTAATGTACAAATCTTATATTATATATTTTGTGTGTAACATAAAATTTATTTTTGTTATGATATATGATACCCATAGATAAGGGAGGAGTCTCTGGACTATGTGTGGAGGTAAAAAAAAAATTTTTCTATCTTAAATGAATAATAATAAATGTATTATATTATTATTTTCACATTTTTATTTATGAATACCAGTTTTTTATTATTATTATTAACAAGACATTTAACTTTTCTTTTTCCTCAATTAATAATAATCTAGAAATAAGAGGGAGAATTAATTAATCTTAAGATGTGTTAAGGAGTATATAATTTATTTGATAGTCTAACAAAGATTAGTTAATAAGCTTTTTGTGACATTTATAGAGATGATAAAGAAATATTAAATTACATTATACGTAACAACGGATCATTATATTTTGTAAAGACTATAGATAATTGAATAATGAAAATTATTGGTTAATTTTATAACACAATATTAAGTTTTTACTAATAATTTAAGATAATGTCCTTTTTATTAGAAGAGATTTATTAAACAACATTTTATTTAATATTAAAAGATGTTTTGTTAAGATATGAGGATAATAAAGAACACTTGTGATAACTAAATTGTTGCAAATTTTTCTTTCACTTCTGTATCTCTTTACTTTTTTTTTTTTTAAGTTATGTTTGATTATAAAAAAAAAAAAAAATTGTTGTTTATTAAACTTTGAGGAAAAATTTTTTTAATTACTACATGTTATGATTAATTAATAGATAACTTATGTCAAAATTTGTATGTAGTAATGATTTGATTTGGTATATTCAATAAACCACCCAATATTTTTGGTTTTTTTTTTCTTCAAGTTCAAAATTACTTTAAAAAAGTAGGAATAGGAAAATTAGGCAAAGAATCATAAATGTTAGATAGTTTTTTTTTTTTTCGTCATCTACCCATAAATTTTGACAATGATGACATTCAACTTCATTATATTTTTGCGTGTATATATGAAAAAGATATATAACTTTTAATATTATATAATATTATACACCTACATCAACATCACACATTCATTATTAACTCTCAATCAACTTACCTTCATTATATTTTATCATCAAATTATGAGAGGATGTCTAAGCTATTGTTCAAACAGCTCATAAACAGCCTACTTAGATCATTCTACATTTTTGATTCATTATTTAAATTATAAATAATTTTATTTTATAAATAATATAATCATATATATATAAATATATCCTTGCGCAATATTTTATATATATATATTTTTTTTTCTTCTATACCCTTACTTTCTTTATCATCATCATAATTTTTACACATACAAACTTTTTTTTTTTTTTACCCCCTTTTTTTCTCTCTCTCTCTCCAGTGACGGAAGGTATGGTATCTTCTTAAGGTTGTATGTATATATATATCCTTTATGAAGCTTATTAAAAATGAAGCGCAAAACTACTTATTTCATATTTAATTTTTATTTACTGTATCATTAATAAAATAAACTTTCATTAAAAAGCACAACATTCAAGATTAATTTCTTTCATAATTTTCCTATTTTTAACTTTTTTGATAAGCCTTTCTATAAAGTTAAGTTAATATCTATTGACTAACTTGATTTCATACTTTAACTTTATATTTAAAAAATAAAATAATCATTTTCGCGACATACAACCTAACTTGTCTTATTAAATTTATATTATTTATTTTTACTACTTCAATATAAATATATTGTGAATAAAAATTTAATACTACTTACAATTTAGGATGATAAATATATATATAATGTATAAATATAATATTATTTATATATATATATCTTAAAAAGAAGAAAAGTTTAACTTAATTAAGATAATTTTTGTAATTGCCATTTTATTATATTATTACCATATCACAAAATCCATAACTTTATAACTACTATCTTTCTTTTCTATAGTATTTCCCAAACTAATTTCAATTTCATTTCAATCTTTTTACTATTTCTCTCTCTCCTCCCAATTTATGATTATATATTTTAGCTAATAATATATTTCCTCCACTTTTGCCATTATTTTCTATAAATATATATATATATATTTATACATATATATATACCCCATTTTTCTTTTTCATATGTAATATACAATAACTCATACTATATTTTCCATGTCCATTATCTCTAAAATCTTCTTTATATGTTTATTATTTCATTTGTCTTGACAAATTCAATTTCATAATTACCAATCATCCTTTTGAATTCTTTAATTTCACCATTACTATCATCATCTTTTTCCATAAACCCAGCCTTTTTAATGTTACCATATACAGTTATATAAATATAAATATATATATCTTATTTATACATCCATAATATTATCTATATTTGGGAGCGCTTCCTATTTATATATATATATATTATATTTATATTTATAAAATTGTAGAAAGCATTAAATAAATATAAATTTGCTTTTTCTTTTATCTCTCCATATCATCATCTTTTATATACTCTATACTCAATTTTTTTTTTTATCTCCATAAAAATAATACCACTTTGATATTGTATGAAAAAGAGAAAAGATTGTAAGTGTAAAAAAAGTAATAATAGAAGTAAAAAAATTTTTATCTTGTAGATATATATTATTTTAAAAAATATATTTATTACATTTCATGAAATAATATTGTTTTAAAGAAGATTGCATTTAAATGATACAGTTAATAGGGGGAGATACAACTTTGTTAATTTATGGGTTTTTTTTTTTAACATTAAATAATGGTTAAAAAAAAAGGGTGGATTTATTATGTTGTACTAATTTGGGATTAGATGTTATTATATATTGGGGTACCATAAAAAAAAAGAGTAAAAGAAAGATTTTTAAGATTATTTTATTTATATTATCCCTCTTATATTTCGTGTTAATTTTTTATTTGTTTGATCATACCATTTTAAATAATTCTTTTATTTATGTATATTTAATTTTATTGTTTTAGGAAGTATATTTTATAATAATATCTTTGAAAAAATATTATATATCCTCTTATCTCTTAAATACAAAGAAGCCAAGAAAGGTTTTGAAAAAGTTACTTTTGAAAATATTTTTTTCTAACCTTTCAATAACAACAAAAAAAAACCAATTCTATAATATTTGTAAATTGAATCAAGAATAAAAAATAAATCAAAAGATTTTTTACCTATTTGTAATAAAAAAATTGGAGGTTCCAATTCTGAAAATTTATTTTTTTTTTTAAAAAAAAACCTGGTGATTTCAATCTATCAAAGTTTTATTCCTTGAACAACAACCTTTTTTTAAATATTGTTTTTTTTCTTTGGTTGGAAAGTAATAATTAGAAAAAAAAAAGAAGAATTTCTCCTATTTTTGGAAAACCAAAAAAAGGATGCAACAACAAGAGGCATCAGCTTTAGTTCATGGTAAGTTTTTATCATCAATAAAAAAAAATTTATACCCAAAACCATAATAATATTTTTATTTAATGGAAAATTATTTTTTTTTGAAATAAGTAGATGGGATTATTTTTTATTTAGCTATTATATTTATTTGATAAAAAAAAAACAACAATTTCTAGAAATTAATTTCTCTTTTATATCCCTTTTTTGGGATTTATGGAGAGGAAAAGTTTTTATTTTCCTCTAAAAAACTTGCTTATAACTAATTTTAGGTTGTTTTAAATAATGGGAAATTAATTTTGATCTTTTTTATTATAATGTCTAGAATATATTTGTATAAAATTAAGTAAAAATAATTAAGTATAATTTTTAATCTTCCTATTTTTTCAGAGTAACAATTTTTGCCATAAATGTTACTTTTTAATCTTGATTGTTTAATATATTAATGAAAGTGGTAGAAAAATAATTAATAAAATATAATATAATTTAACATTTTTAAAATTAAAATAAATTTTATTATTATTGAGATAAATATGTAAAAGTAGTTAAAAAGTATTAAAAATTAACATAAAAGTATTAGAGGTACATTAATATATAGTTATAGTTAGGGTAATTTTCGGAGATGAATAAAAATAGATAAGAAAAAAGAAAAATTAATGTATATAAATATATATAAAGTAATATTATAGGTGGTAGTGCAAAAATAGTAGAAGACAAATTTTGATGTTTTAAAACAAATTAGGTAATGAAATGTTAAATAAAAATTTTTTTTTTTTAAAAATATTATATTTAAGAGAGGTAAAATTTGTAACAACTATATGTATCTCTATCTTTATTATTTATCGGAATTGGTTAATCAGGTGTAAATAATTTAATAAGTTTTTATCATCAATGTATAATAATAATTGTTTAAAAAGGGGAAATATATTTAATTTACATTTCAACCGCTTAATTGTTACTTCCTTGAAAATTAGATATTTTAAGAATAAGGAGTTTTTTTTTTACCTATTCATTTAAAAAAAAAAAGTTAATCATCTTATAATTTGTAATCTATTGAATCGTTCAACCATACTATAACACTTGAATATTCATCTTTTACTTATTTTTCATTACTTTTAATTAACTTTTTAATAGTACTATAAGTGTATAATTTTTGATGAATTGTATATATTAATTTTATTATTTTTTTTACTTACTAGTATTTAAAAATGTATTTAAATTACTTTTATCTTTCCTCAAAATCTGATCTTATATATATGATGTAAATATATATAATATTTTAATAGTAAAAGAAAAAATAATAAAGTTTATTTGTAACCTTCCTTTATTATATAATTTAAAGTATATTTATTTATATATTTATTTACATATATATCAGTTGAATCTTTAAAATTTTTGTCAAATTAATGAATATTAGTTTTATTAACTTAACCTACATCTGACCTTTTCACAAATATATGTAGTTTATTTCTTTTTTGAAACATTTTTAAGAAAAAAGATATAAATTTTTATTTTAAATTATTTATAATAAACCTGCCTATGTAATTAAGATGGCATTTCAATGATTTTTTTTTTCCTTATATAATCATCATCATGTATGCATATAAAAATTAATAAATTTTTACTTCATTAAATATTCTTTCATCTTTTTACTGTTACTTCATATTTATGTACATTTTAATACTTTTAAATGGTTTAAAAATTTTTATATCTATTATAATAATATACAAATATTACTATTTTTGTATATTTATATCTGCAGCTGGGTTTATAGTTAAAATATATATATATATTTATATATATATAAATTTTAATAAAACAAAAACCAACCTGCTCACTATATATATATATATATATATATAATATATAATAAAAATATAAAAAACTTTCATAACCTTCTGCTTTTAATGAGTATTTTAATGATGTTTCTACATATATAGAAAAATAAATGTCTATTAATTCTCAGCAAGATCCATACATATTCATTATGACTTTATTTATCATCATTAGATAAATTGTATATTAAAAATATATAAATATATAATATACTATACTATAATACTTCAATTAATATGGCATCTGCTTTTAAAAACTTCCATAAAATATACTGTAATATACCAAGTTTGATTGGATTGCAATTTTATATATTTATAATATATATATATATATATACTACTCATAATGTTTTATTTTATATCGGCATATTAAAATATGGTTATTAGATATATGGTACGGTGGGATGATATGATACTTGCCGCTACAATATATTTATATTATATACATAATATATATATAAATTTATTAGAAAAGAGCCTGTTAATCATTAGGAACAGGGAGAATTAAATAAATTAAAATTATTGGATGATTGAAGTAGGCAAAAAAAAAAAGAAGACAGTATATTAAGAATATATTTTATACTAAATTTGACAAATTGCCTTTCTTCTTATTTAGATAATAGAGGGATCACAATTTTATTTTGTCATTTTTATGCCACAATTTATCTAAACAAGCTCTTTGATCATGATAAACTAAAGATGCCGCAACAAATATATATATATAATTATTGAAAGTTTTAGGAAAAAAAAGTGAAATATATATTTTATATTAATTAACTAAATTTCAAGGATTATATTTTCTTTTTATACATTAGATCATCTTCTTACTTAAAAATTTCCAACAGTGTTGACTATATCATAAACTATTCTTTCCCTCATATTCACACCTTTACTTGATTAATAGTTTCTATGACCTTTATTTATCAAACTTTTTTTTTTTTATTTAAAAATAATATTAACTATTTTTTTTTTGACTATTATTTAATTTACAAATAAATAATATGTATATTAATTCAAATATATTTAATTACTACAAAAATTGATGAATAAAAATTTTTTGTATCATCACATCATTAAACATTTATATTATAATAAGATATGGCAAATAAATAAAACTTTTAATCAAAAACTAATTTTCTTAAATAAAATTAATGGTATTGTCAATATGTGTTAATAAAAATTTAATTTTTTTTTTAATATTGAAATATTATCTCCTCTCTAAATATCTTGATATATATTTATATAATAAAATATTATAAATATATACTTTATCATTGATAGCTTTTCTTTTTAAACTTTTCATAAACTTTCTAATAATTGCACTTTAATCAACTAGACTTTTATACAAAGAAATTAAGTAGCTTAAAAACCTTACTAATAAAATGATTTTTTTTTTATCATATATTATATAATTGTAAGATGTAATATTTACAAAATGAAAAAAGATTATAAAAATTAATTTTTTAATAGTTTTATGGATAAATACAGAATGTAAGATGCTTACAATAAGGATTAATGAGTTGTTTTCTTAATAACTTAATCTTTTATCTAGCTCTATATTACACTCTCCTGTTTGTATCTAATTTTTAACTTTTTATTTATATAATTTTAATATAATTTAAACAACCATCATTTTCTTAGTTACCTGACAATCACTTATAAAATTGTTAATCACTCATAAATAAAATAATTAAATGGAGCATTTTTGATAAATGTCAAAAAGAATAAAATGACAAAAATTTAGATAATGTCTAATGATAAAATCATTTTTTTTTTCTTTTAACTTTTTTTTTAACTCTTTTATCTATATGATATTTTTACTATTATTATGAGTATATATATAATAATATTATTTGTATAAATATATTTATTTTTCTTTTTTTTTTAATATACTATTGTACTTCATTTCTTCCTTGTTATTTTATTTATATAATATTAAGAATAACAAAATATCTATAAAATATAATCAAAGGCATATTTTCTTCATATAAGTGTATCTTTTTAAAGATAATTATATTGAAAAGTAAAAATATATTTATCATTATATAAGGGGGTGTTACAATTTCAATAATATGATGTTTTATTTTATTTCAAGTACTATCCTTAAAATTTTAACTCTCTCTTATTAATATATTATTTTTCCATTTACATTATTGCTTTTTTTTATTACCATAATATTTTTTAGGAAGATATCATTTTGATATTTTATTATTATTTGTAGTACTTTTATATCACAACTATTAATGGATAACTTATTATCAATTTTACTATTACATTTAGAAAAAAAAAATTAAAGCTTATTTTATTTTCTTTTTTAACTTTAATATATCTTTAATTAGTTAAACTAAAAATATTTATTCTAATGTTAATAATTAAATTTAGTTCATCTTTCCTAATATGTATATAATAGATATTCATTTTATAAGAAATATATAAAACTAATAGTTTCATTTTAATACAATAAATAAATAAAATTTTTATATAAATTAAGTAAAAATAATAATTTTTTTTTATTTTTATTTAATTTTTATAGTAATACACATAGATAGAGACATGTAAAACTATATATTATCTATAAAGGTAAAAAAATGGGAGTGTCTTATATTAATATCTATATTATCAACAATATACTTCTTCAATCATATTACTCAAACTACCCCATCAGGCATTATATTAATTTTATAATTTAATTCTCTCTCTCCTTACTATATTTTATTATAATATATATATATATATATATATTTATACCCATCATCTTCTTCCATCTCTCCTTTATATATACATCTTTTTCATCAAATTTTTAATTTTTTTTTTTTTTTCAACCAATTACCATAACCCAATATATATTTGATGTTTTATATTAAATTTCATTTTATAGATGTTGCAAACAATTTTACTAATTGCATCATTCATCTACAACCATCAAAACTATTATACTTCTTTTTATAAAAATTTTATTTTATATAAAAATAGATATAATATATATAATTTTTTCTAATAAAGGGTTTTTAATTTTTAACTATTATTAGGAGGGAAGCTTTTATTTTATTTTTTTAATTCTTAACTTAACATTTTTAATACTTATCATTATTTAATTGTTATTCAATAAAAAAAATAATTTTTTTTTTTTAATTTTATAAAATAATATTGTTCATTTTGATTTTATTTTATTTATAATAATATATAAATGTCTCTCCCTCATTATTACCCTTCTAAAATCAGTTAAAAATAGTTTTATTTACAAAAAAAAAATATTATATATATATTTATTAAAAAAAAAGGAGAGTAAAATATTAGTTACATTGTTTTTGTTATTGATATAATATTTATGTCCTCTTCTAGTTACAATGAAATTCTTATTTATGTTCCAAATAACTATTTTATTTTAATAGGTATTTAATATTATAAACCCTAAAAATAGATGATATTGATAATAATATTAAATATAACCTGAATTTTTTTATAGCATACCCATAAAAGAAAATATTTTAAACATCTTCTGGTTAAGGTAGGACCTCTCATTTTAAAATATCAATTAATAAAATTTACTTCATAACTCCTCATTTTATAATTATATTTTTATTTCTTTATTTTTAAATATTTATATATATATACTCTATCTCTCAGTGTCACTTTGTCATTTTTACTTTTTAATTAGTTAGAAAAAAAAAATAATAAAATTAAATTATAATAGTAAATGAAAAAATAAAAGGAGAAAGATTTTTATTAATTTTATGATTCATAAATTTGTAAAAATTTTTATAAATACACATAAAATTATTTTAAACTTTTTTGATTAAATATGTGTGTAAAGAGATACCTGTATATTTATTTATATATGTACTTACTACCTATATCAGAATGGCCTTTTTAATAAAAAAAAATGTAGTAGTAATTATATTTATTATTACTAAAATATAGAAGGTAAAATCCTTAAAATATATTTTACAAAATATAAATTATAATATAAATCTGATGTTTGTTGTTACTAATAATAATAATAAACGATTTTGATGGAGAGGAAGGACGATTTATTATAATATTAAAAGTCACTTTTATGAATCTTAATTTAATGATAACAGCTAATTTACAGGAGACTAAAATTAATACAAAGTATGATTTTAAAATTACCTAATCATCTTTTAATTTTCTACCATTTTTCTAATAATGTATAAAAAAATTTTTTTTTATTTGTAAATATACCTTTAACGAAAATTATAACAAACTCTTTTATGGTAAAAATGTTAATAACTTTATTTGATTAGTTTTTAACAAATATGAGTCTTTTAATACTTTTTAATTAAGATGGGTAGGAAATTTTATTTTTAATTATATATTAATGATATATTATAATTTTGATTCTTATCAAAAAAAAAAAAAAAGGCAGTCAAAATATTTTTATTGTTTCATTACCTATTGAAAAATTATATTTTGTATAATTTTATATGTATATTTTTATATATATAAAGGAAGAAGAAAGTGACAAAAAAAAATAATAAGAGAGAATGTTTTAAAAATTATAAATGAAAAGACAATCATTGCATTTTATTATTTTAATATTTTAATTATTGTGGTAACTTTTTTTTTTAAAAAATATTTTTATTTTATATTATAAATTAAATGAATATATATATATAATGTATTATATACATTTATATTATGATTTATTCTTGATAATTTTACGTAGACAAAATAGAAGATTTTTTAAATGATTAGATGATAACTCTTTTTTTAGTATAAGTTATAAATATAAAATTATCAGCTGATTATTATTAAAAATAAATGTATATTATTATTATTATTTTATAAACAAAAATTGATTTGTTTAATAATATATCATTTCATAATTTTTATTTTAAACTATCCATTTTCCTGAAAAATGATAAGATTTATTAAACTTTTACAATATATCAACTTACTTTTATTAAAATGATTAATCATACTTGTAGGAAAAGGGGTTTCATCTAATATATATATATTATTTATATAAATATATATATATATATGTTCATATAATAATGTAGTGATGATGATGAACATTAATTTATTACATAATATTTGATTAGAACAAGAAATTTTTAATTTACCTTAGTAATAAAAATAAGATTTAACCAAACATTCTTGTTAAAATTTTGATGTATTTAAATAGGTTGTAAATTAGTTCATTAATCAAAAAGTGTACCAACTTGCTTAATATAGTATTATATTTATAATAAAGTAACAGAAAAATTATAATTTTTTTTATAATAAATACATTATTAGGTAAAGATGTCAAAAAAAAAAAAAAAGAAAGAGGTTTAGAAAAAGTATAATAAACAAAAAAAAAAGCATATATTATAAAAAATATTTTGTGATTTTTGTCATTTGTTACCTTCAATAAAAGAAATGGATCATTAATAAAATATTTATGTTTTTCACTCTTTATAAAATAATAAAAAAAAATAAAAAAACTACACTTTCCACTTATGATAACTTTTTGATTTTTATCATTATCATCTCCTATTTTTATATATATATAATATAACATTTAATACAATATTATGCATAAACATCAAGTAATAATACTAAAATTTCTAGTAAATTTAATTTTTTTTTTTTTAATATTATTATTAATTTTATTTTGCTATACTATTTAAGTAAAAAGAATTGTGGTACCTATTTATACATACATATGTTTATTATATGAAAGTTATTTAAAAACTACAAATCAGATTAGATCAAGAAAAATAAAAAGCCAGTACTCTCTTTTTTAGTTTCTAATTGAATTATGACATTTTAATTATCAAATAAAAATGTTTGGTTAAAAAGGAAAGAAATTATTTATACTTTTTTTTTTTATTGAAAAATTATGTATTTTAATACTCTTATAAACAGTTATATATATATAAATATATATTATATTAATTTATATATTCTACGTATAATATAAATTAAAATATTTTTGCAGCGTATTAACTTTTTTGTTTTACTAAAAGTCATATCATATATTTAATATATTTATTAATGTTAGGTGGGAAATAGTTAATATATAAGAATGCCTTATAAGGTAACGTTTAAAATTAGGTAATTTGATAATTTGATTAGTCAAATGTCTTGTTAAAATCATAAGCTCTAATATACTATTTTTAATATTTTTCTTCTTTTCCATCTTCAGTCATCATCGTCATCATATTTTTATACTCTCTTTTTCCTACTATATGTTATGGGGTATTTGGGGTTGTTAATATTATTTGCTTAAATATTATATTTTTTTTTATCATTTTAAAAGGACACAATATTTTTGATTTATATATGTGGTACTTAATAAAACTAATGATTAGACATATTTTAATATATATATATTTTTTTTTATGTCTAAATATTTTTGGTTTATTTTATAACATTTTTGTTTCTTTTATTAATCATTTTAAATAGCATCTTTTATTAAGTTTTTCTCTCTCTTTTATTTCTTGTCCTTCTACAAACCTTCTTATTGATATAATTTATAAATTATAATAACTGATTTAATGTACCTTTTCAAGCGTATCTTTTATCTCTCCGAAAACTTTTAATTTATGAGCTTTTCTTATATATTTTGATTTTTAATCATTTTTCATAAAAAAGGGGCTTTCTTTTCTTTTTTTTTTTATATATTCATTATTATACTATCGTCGTCTGTAAATTATCAATTAATAATATATATAATATTCTATTCTATTTTTGTTTTATACTATTGTAAGTATATCCTTCTTGCTTATATATATAATAATATATTAAGAAATGCATGGATATTAAAAGATATAAAAATTTTGTATATATTACAATTATAACTATTCATCTTCTTTTATTATTATTATATGTATATTCATCTTCATACACTTATTTTTTTTTTTCTTTGAAAACTAACAAAAATAGAAGATGACAACATCGACATATCTGACAAAATGATATATATATATGACATCAAAATATATATCAGTGTATTTAGGTGAGAAAAATGATAAATGTTAATGACCATCAAATATAATCATTTTTCTTTAAAAGGCGTTATAAAATTATATATAATATATATTAGATACTTGTTATAGTATTTAATTGTATCTTATTCCGCCAAAGGAAAAAAAAAAAAAAAAGAAGAACCAATTGTGTAAACATAGGCAAAAATTTTTCAAAATTATTTATTACCTTTGTCCTTTCTTTTTTAATAGGTATTTAATATGAAACAATATTTTATAATTGTTTAAAAAAAAAAATAATAATATAATATATAACATTTTTATATATTTTTATTATATACCTAGGTATAGATAGAGATAAGAGATACCATGGGAGGTGTAAAAAGGATTACAAAGAAATTAATAAAAAGTATACTTAAATAAGGAGGAAAAAAAAGGTTATACATAAAGAGTTTTTTTTATCTTTATAACAATAAAATTGTTGTAAGAGAAGGAGGAATAATTAAATTGTTTAAAAAAATCTTTTTTTTTTTTACACAAATAATTTTTGTACCTAACGTTAACTTTTTTTTTTATTTATTTTAAAACAAAGTGTTGTTTTTTTTTTTAGAGGAACATTTATATTATTTCTATTTGAAATATTTTAAAATTAAGATAATATACA